>NC_080168.1:84032159-84192738 GCF_950295315.1 Erinaceus europaeus | reverse complement strand
ATCACCAATTTTTTTTCAGAAAGTTTTATTAACCTCTTTGAGCCTCAACTTCTTTCTAAATCAGTGATGATGTCTCCTTAGATATTAGATAGGTGCTACATGTATAAAGTACAAGTGGGAGGAAAAGATAAAATAAATAAAGTACCTGAGGGCAGTGGCTAGCATACAGTAAGGGCTCAGTATGTGGCAGCCACGTTAGTCTTTTTCCTTTCTCTCCTTTAAACACAAGTGCAAACTGGTATTAATGCAATAATAAAATCTGTTGGACATGAGTCTAACTAGACAGAATACTTGAGATTTTTTTTTCAACATATAGTTGTTATCATCCTTAAAAAAAAACTAGACTGAAATAATTATTACAAATTATTAGGGTGAATATGTAACTTCCATGTTGCTCATGTGGGGGTAGGGAGTGGTAAGATAAACCAATTTTTCATATATATATATATATATATATATATATATATATATATGTTCTACAATATTCTGATATCAGAAAGTTAACTTTTTATTATTATTTCAGGAATTTTGAAGAATCTGAAGATGAGCTGAGAAATGAAGTAATTGAGTCTCTGGAAAAACTTGCTACTTCCAAAGAGCAAGAAAATAAAGAAGAGGTTACTGGTTCCTCTGAAGGTGTTGGAAAGTTAGGAGAACAAGAGGGAATAAGCACACAGAAATATGGAGGATTAAATGAAGGGCTAACAAGCATTTCTGCTCCATCTAATGAGAAAAGGTATACTGTTGAAGATCAAGAAACACCAACAACTAGTGAAATTGTATAAGTGTGATTATTATATTTTTCTTCAGGAATTAAGTTAGGGTCTAGTGGTGATAGTATTTGGGTACAAGGCATGTCTTAAGTATGCAATTGTCATCAGTTTTCCAGTAACCTCAAGGATTTGTTAATTTTTCTCTTCTAACTCACATAATAGAACAATGAATGTTTTTACATTTTTCTATTTAGAAATCTCTCAGGTGAGGCAGCACTTTAGATAAAGCATTGGATTCTCAAACATGAGGTCTCAAGTTCAATCCCCAGCAGCACATGTACCAGAGTGATGTCTGGTTCTTTCTCTTTCCTCTTATCTAATAAGCAAATAAAAAATCTTTTAAAATTAAAAATAAAAAATCTCTCAGGTAATAGAAATGGTAAGCAGAGTAATGTGGCTCCCTCTCCCACAACAAAGATGTAAATATATTGTTAGAAGGCAGTAGGGAATTAAGATTACAGATGAAATTAAGACTTCTTTTTTTAAAGCATATTTTATTTTGAGAGATTGGCCAGAGTACTGCTCAGCTCTGGTTTATGGAGGTTATCTTGGATTATTCATGTGGGTTAAATGCATTCATGAGACTGATAGGAAGGAGAGAGGAGGGAAGGGAGAGAGGGAAGGGGAGAGAGACAGAAAGATATGCAATGGCAGAAAAGAGAACAGGACAGATGGCTGCAGACTAAATCTGATCTGATGCTACTGTCTTTGGAGATAAGGGAAAGGGCCATGAGCCAAGGACTACAAGTAGTTTCTAGAAACTGGGAAAGGCAAGGGAATAGACTTTATCCCAAAGCCTGAAGAAGGAATATAGCCCTGCTGATTTTAAGGCTAGTGAAATTCACTTTAGATTGCTGAACTGTGTTATTTTAAATAGTTTTGGGATAACTTGTTAGTAGAGCAATAGGAAGCTAACACAATATAAGACTCACTTAAATGAATGAATCTGCCACTTGATAAGACACTTTGAAATTTCTAAAATTAAAAAACATTTTTCTCGAATCAGACATTGACACAGGAAATTAGGCAATAGAGCCAGGGCAAGGCAAATGATGTTAATTATGCCCTAAATAATTTTTTATGTTTTACTAAATTATTTTAAGTATTTTTAGTACTATAATAATTAATAATAATAACTTAATTACTTTTAGTACTTACAAATTGTATATGTGGTAAACTTTTTGAAGGCAGAAAGATATAGTTTATATCACAATGGTCCTTTTATATATAGTCCTTATTAGCACAGTACCAGAAATATTCCTTTTTATTTATTTTTTTACCAGAGTACTGATAAGCTATAGCTGATCTGCTGGGGACTGACCTGGGACTCTGGAGCCTTAGGCATGAGTCTTTTTGCATAATCAATACGCTATCAATCCTGGTCCCAGAAATATTCCTTGAAAAACTAAATAAATGTAACACAAATAAGCATATTGTATAAATGTAATACCATTTGCTCATTAAGACTACAAGTTCCTTGAGGGAAAAAAAAACTGACTTAAAATTTTTTGTATTGATTTCACCAATCCTGGTGTTGAATATATGCCGAATGTTTAATAGATATTTATCAATTTATTGTGTTTATTACTACAAACAACAGGATATATATTTGCCACCAGGGTTATCACTGGTGCTCAGTGGCAGCACTACGAATCCACTGTTCCTGAAGGCTATTTTTCCCATTTTGTTGCTCTTGGTGTTGCCCTTGTTGTGGCTGTTATTTTTGTTATAACTATTGGATAGGACAGAGAGAAATCGAGAGAGGGGTGGAGACAGAGAAGGGAAAAGATAGACACCTGCAGACCCGCTTTACCGCTTGTGAAGTGACTCCCCTGCAGGTGGGGAGTTAGGGGCTCGAACAGGGATCCTTATGCTTTTCACCATGTGCACTTAACCTGCTGCGCTATCACCCTGCCACCGGTGGTTATATTTCTTTTTTTTTTTTAATTTTTTATTTAAGAAAGGATTAGTGAACAAAAGCATAAGGTAGGAGGGGTACAACTCCACAAAATTCCCAACACCCAATCCCCATAACCCACCCCCTCCCCTGATAGCTTTCCCATTCTCTATCCCTCTGGGAGCATGGACCCAGGGTCGTTGAGGGTTGCAGAAGGTAGAAGGTCTGGCTTCTGTAATTGCTTCCCCGCTGAACACGGGCGTTGACTGGTCGGTCCATACCCCCAGTCTGCCTCTCTCTTTCCCTAGTAGGGTGTGTCTCTGGGGAAGCAGAGCTCCAGGACACATTGGTGGGGTCTTCAATCCAGGGAAGCCTGGCCAGCATCCTGGTGGCATCTGGAACCTGGTGATTGAAAAGAGAGTTAACATATGAAGCCAAACAATTTGTTGAGCAATCATGGATCCCAAGCTTGGAATAGTGGAGAGGAAGTGTTAGGGAGGTACTCACTGCAAACTCTAGTGTACTTCTGCTTTCAGGTCTATATTTTGCAGTATTTTATGGATACGTGTGCACATAAGCTCTCTCTCACAGAAACTGGTGTATATCTAGGTTATGGGACTTTGTTAGAAAGTGAACTACCTGAGATGAAATTAGAGTGTACTATTAAAGGAAAGGTCTCACCCGAGTAATGAAGCTGAAGGGTTGTCATTCCACACGTGAAGTCTCTGGATACAGTCTGAGGTGAAGCATGTTGAGGTGGCAATCGTTGCTTTGGTTATGTTGTGATCGGCGGATGCAATATTATTTGGTTTGGATTGGGAGATGCATATGGGAAAGTGGGCCCTATCGGTGGTTATATTTCTAAGTGGTAGAGTGTTCTATGATACAAATCAGACTAAAATGGCACACTGAGAAGCTGAAAAAGCAAAGATGAGGAAGCACTGGCCAGATTACTTCTAAGGTCTCCTTAGTATTTGTATTTGATATAATCATATTAAGTTCGGGGGGAGGTGCAAGGATCAGGACTCTCCTAACAGTGGAACAGTGAAACAGTCCCCTTCTCTGAGATTGAAAGAAAAAAAGAAATCTGCTACTTATAACATTCTCAGATTCTAAGTGAGTAAAGAACACTAGAATACTGAAACTGATGCTTTTCCCAACCAAGAGTGACATCAGATTTAGGATGAAGAAGGAGGAAAAGAAGCAGAGGAATAGTGGAAGAGGAGGACAAACTATAGGGGCTAATTTGATAATGTGTATTAAGAATGTAAGAAAAATCACTTTTTTTTTTTTTTTGCTGTGCCCACTGATAGATCAGCACACATTTATTTATTCATATTGTAGTGCTGGGGCCTAGTATGCATTATATAATTAGACACAAATATTCTGAAAGTACCCATAGTCACATTGGCCTCTGTTGAAATTTTCATTTAAAAAGGTCTGCTGCGGGGGGTGGTGGTGGTAGATAGCATAATGGTTATGCAAAGAGACTCTCATGCCTAAGGTTCCAAAGTCCCAGGTTCAATCCCCTGCACCACCATATAAACCAGAGCTAAACAGTACTCTGGTAAATAAACACATAAATAAATATATCGACCTGCTGATAGTCTACTTTTCTTGGGTACCACAGCTAAGTCTTGTTTTATCTGTTTATTTTTTTCCTCTTCATTAAAAAAGCACACACACACACACACACACACACACACACGCACACACACACACACACCCCTTGGTGTGTGGAGCTAGCAAATATTACTAAGGATGACACTTCAGGATTGGGAAAATGGATGTTTATTAAAGGCACCCTACTAGGAAAAGAATTCAAGATAATGCAAAACATTTATTTAGATACAAATATTTTGCATTAATTAAATCTAAATCATATTTAGGTGGAAATAGATTACAAAGAACATGTAACTTCCTAGTAGTGGAACAATTCCTTTCTTTTTCTCCTATGTATTTAGTATGTACAACTGGAATTAAGAATGTGAATCACCACTGTTGTGAGTCCAAAGCATAGTGTATTCGGATCCCTGAAAGGCAATGTCTGCTTATCTTTACCAGAGCATTGCTCAACTTTGGTTAATGGTGATTGGGGATTGAACCTGGGACACTTGGCGCCTCAGGCATAAGTCTATTTACATACTCATTATGCTTTCTCCCTAGCCCTTACTTGTTTTTTAACCAGAGCATTGCTCAGCTTATAGTAGTGGGGGGATCAAACCTGGGACTTCAGATCCTCAGGCATACAATTCTGTTTGCCCCAAACTAATCCACACCTGTCCCTGATCCCCAGGCAATGTCTTATAATAGTTACTCAACAGAAGTCCATACAGACAGTAGCTGACACATTATTGGCATACTTTTCATGGCACTAGTCATTAAGAAAACATACATATAACATACAACACATTAGCAACAATGAAAGTAGACATAGATGTAAATTATGAAAATATTTAAGAAACCAACTTTAAAAATGGTGTATGGAATTCCAAGATTCTGCTTCCTTTACTAATACTCTGCTTTTATTCTGTCCATTTCAATTTTTTAACTAATCCCATGCTTTTCTTTAGTTAGATGAGTAGGACAAGTGAGCAAAGACTAGCTTTCTGGTAAGAAAAAAACACTGGGCTGGGAGTCCCCACACCCATTTAAACAGCTTTGTGACACTGAAGGAATCCGAGTTCTTTGATTTGTTCTTGTCTGTAAAGTTGAAAACAAAACCATATGAAAGAATTTGTGGGGTCCTTAGCTCCAGTTTCTACCAGTCTTCTCTAAATTGAATCATCTAACATAAAGCTATGTTGATATAAACCAATAAAATTTGACTAAAAAAAAAAATGACAAAAATGAAACTAACTTCCATCCTCCAATATAAGGAAATGTTAAGGAATAATGAGAAGCCGAGTGCAAATGTACTGATAGCAATAAACAAAGAACTACTTCTCAAATACTAAAAGTACCTTAAGCTTCTACATACGTCCACAGAGAATCAGAATCAATCTTTTGATCAAAGTTTGAGAACATGATTAAACCTGCTTAAAGTTTCATTTTCCTTTTAAAACAATAGTAAGGTATATTCTACTGGGTTTGAGCCCTGGAAAAAACAAAGGCCATTTACAATATTGTTTAGAATTTAAATGCACCTGAATTTTTCTGTCTTTAGTAGGTCAAAACAATTCTAAAGTACTAATGGATTACCAATTAAACACTTCCTTTAGGTTAAAAGAAAATTTTCTTTCCTGGTTACTAAAGTAAAAAGATAGGACAAGGGTGGGGGTATAGCATAATGGTTATACAAAGAGACTTTCATGCCTGAGGCTCTCAAGTCCCAGGTTCAATCCCCCACACTGCCATAAGCCAGAGCTGAGCAGTGCTCTGGTTTAAAAAAAAAAAAAAAAAAAAGTACAAATAGCATTTGAAAAACATGAATTCTTGGGTTCAAGTCCCAGTCTACAACTGCAGTGGGGGAAGCTTCACAAGTGGTGAAGCAGTGCTGTAGGAGTCTCTCTTTCTCCCACACATACTCTCTCCCCCCTTTCACTTTCTCTTTCCTAACAAATAAAAACAATAAAATCTATTAAAAAAATTATTACTTTCCCTTTAGATCTATATTTTTCAGAATTTTAGACCAAAACTAATCCATATATATATGGCATGGATAGATAGCATAATAGTTATGCAAAGAGACTCTCATGGCTGAAGCTCCAAAGTGCCAGGTTCAATCCCCTGCACCACCATAAACCAGAGCTGATCAGTGCTCTGGTAAAAAACCAAAGAAATAAACAAACAAACAAAAAACCACAAAAACACAAGGCTAATATATACATATTAACAGGACAGAGAGAGAGAGATACAACATTCTAGTACATGCAATGCCAGGGACTGAACTTAGGACCCCATGCTTTTAAGTCTAGCACTCTAGCCACTGTGTCATCTCCAGGACCAAGCTACTCTAAATATTTTACATTTAAATTATGTAAGATTCCTTTTACCATTTAGGTGATTCTACCTTTTTTTTTTCCATTAACATAAATAATTTACCTATATTCATAATACTCAGAACACTGTTTAGGTTGACTTTGTAACACCAGGGAAGGAGTTTAGAAAAACATTAAGGTATGAAGGTAATTAACCATGTTTTATATATATATATATATATATATATATATAAAATCTTTAATTTGTACAGACATGGCATTTCTGGAATAATTTCTCCACAGATGACAGGAATGCTACTTCAAACTCCTGATCTGAGAATCTGCTTATTGAGGCACGAGCATTGCTTCTGATTTGGAGTCTCTTTTCAGTTGACATAGAAAGAATCTGAGCCATAGCGTCAGCATAGCCTTCTTCACTTTCAGCCAGAAATCCAGTGATATCTCCTTCGTGGGGAACCACAATGTCAAGCTTTGGGCCCCCTGAATTGTGTGCGAGGATAATTGTGCCAGCTGCCATACACTCAACAACTCCTGAGAAAGAAATAAAAACCATGTCATTTTTTTTTACATTTCTGAGTGTGTTCACAGCACCAGGGTGAGCACAGCCCTTTAATAATTGCTAAGACTCTCAAGAGGTAAATATCCATATGTTTATAAATCTGCACAAGAAAACATTTCATTTTATTTCTTATTGCCACCAGGGTTACCGCCAGGGCTCTCAGTGCCAGCACTTCAAATCCACCAGTCCCAGTAGTTATTATTTTCCTTTTTCCCCCCTTTATTTTTGTTTTATTTGATAGGACAGGAAGAAATTGAGATATGAGGGGGAGATGGAGAGGGAGCGATAAAGATATATACTTGCAGACCTACTTCACTGCAGGTGTGGAGCAGGGCCTTGAACCAAGGTCCTTGCCCATGGTGATATGTGCACTTAACCAGTTGCACCATGGCTGGCCCCAAGGAAACACATTTATAATTTTTTTTTATTTTTCAAAACTTTATGGTTATACTGCTACATTAGTTAAAACAGAATAGAAGATAGTTTATTAGACAAATATGCTGATAGTATGAATGAGGTGCACAGGAGAAAAGCTAGGTTGTCAGGACTGCTAATTTAACACTGGGTAAATCTTTACAGAACAGAATTTTCTGCTAATGCGGAACTATTACTTGAAAAATAGGCCTTAGGGCCCCTCTTCTATACTTCAGATGCATATTAGATACATACACTGACATGTTTCATAGACAATTCAAAAATCCACATGCTAAATTTGTTCATCAACTCCCTTACATCTTGAATGCCATCTCCAGGTGAAGTCATCAGCATTCACACACTTATCAAACTGAAAACCATTGTCCCTGACTCCTTTCTCCTTGATTTAACACAACCAAATAATCATCAAGTCCTGCTAATTCTACTTCAAACTCTCCCTTAAGCATGCTCACCTGTCAAGTTCAGAGTGCCAGCAATAGCCCTCATACCTCTGTTCCTCAACAATCCTCTCATCCTTTGGCAGCAGTAGTACATTTTAGACAACCTTTCAAATCCAGTACTTAAAATCTGTCCATCTGGGAGTCAGGCGGTAGCACAGCAGGTTAAGTGCATGTGGTGCAAAGTGCAAGGACTGGCTCAAGGATCCCAGTTCGAGCCCCTGGCTCCCCACCTGCAGAGGAGTCACTTCAAAAGCGGTGAAGCAGGTCTACAGGTGTCTATCTTTCTCTCTCCCTCTCTGTCTTCCCCTCCTCTGTTTCTCTCTGTCCTATCTAACAATGACAACATCAATAACTGCAACAACAATAAAAAAACAAGGACAACAAAAGGGAAAATAAATAAATATTTTTAAAATATGTCCATCTTTTCCTTCTGGTTTGACAAGTTCATGTGATCTGACCCCGGGTCACCTCTCCATTCTCTTACTCTCTGGAAAGAGAAGGTACCTGTAGCTTCTTTTGTCTCACAAGTGGCAATGCTGCTGCCTCTGCTGGGTAGGCTCCTCTCCCTCCTTTGCACGCCTAACTCAGGTCAGGTTCCAGCTTCTCTATTACCTCATTTCCTGGATCAACTGTTCTCTGACCCCACAGATTCATGGTAGGTATTGCTCTTAGGTACTCTTTTATCACCTGGCACTTCCCTAGCCAAGCACTTAGCACACTGGATAGAAAGTGCTTGTTCAACTTGTCTGTATCACTCACAGAACTGGAAGCCTCTGAATAACTTCTATTTTAGTCTTCAGCTCAGTATCTGCCCAAGTGCCAAGCACAGTTAAGCTCATTAAGTCTGTGTGGAAAGATGGACAGAAAGAGCTGGCTTGGGTCAACAAGTTTTTGGAATATACCTGGGTTTAGTACTACACTACAGAAGGGATAGAGGAGTACAAAAGAAATTAGAGCCTTGATATAAGAAACCTCAGTTACATTTTCTATTTTCTCCTAACACCTTGCAGTGTGAGGCATAAAGGAGGCACTTGAGAAATGTGTTAATCAAATTAGACACAGGATTAGTATTTAATACCAAAAGGCATACATAAACAGAAGTCAGAGTAAAGACAGGAGTTTATCTTGGAAAAAAACATGAAAAGTAAAAGGCAAGAAGACTTATACTGAACACTTATGGTGGGATTTGGCAGAAAGAGGAGGGACAGCCATTCCAATAATGAGCATAGCATAAAAAAATCCAAAGAATTAACTATGAGACACCTGAAGACTGCTTCTTGGCTTTGCATTTATTTATTTATTTATTTATTTCCCCCTTTTGTTGTCCTTGTGTTTTTTATTGTTGTTGTAGTTATTATTGTTGTTGTTATTGATGTCATCGTTGTTAGATAGGACAGAGAGAAATGGAAAGAGGAGGGGAAGACAGAGAGGAGGAGAGAAAGACTTGTGAGTCAACTACCCTGCAGGTGGGGAGCCAGGGCTCAAACCAGGATCCTTATGCTGGTTCTTGAACTTTGCACCAAGTGAGCTCAACCCGCTGTGCTACCACCTGACTCCCTAAGCTTTCCTTTTAAAAAATATTTTATTTATTTATGTTCATGAGAGATAATACAGAGAGATATACAGAGAAAAGAGGAAGGGGAGAAGAGAAAGAGAATGAGAGAGACTAGAGCACTGCTCATCTCTGGCTTATGATAATACTGAAGTTTGAACCTGGAACTTTGGAGCTTCATGCATCAAAGTCTTTTGCATAACCATTGGGCTGTCTCCCCACCCCACCACTCAGCCACCCAAGATTTTGGCAAATACCCAGAGATTCTGATTTGGTCTTTCAGAGGGATTTAGGCCAGGGACTGTGATTCTGTAGCTGCACATAGATAACATAGGGTTAGGGAAAAGAATATGTGACACTTAACAGTAGGACTGTCTGAATTAGAAAGTCCTAATGGGGTGAGGCGACAGCATACTGGCTATGCAAAAGGCCTGTCAAACTGGGGTAGCAAAGGTCCCAGGTTCAATCTTCAGCACCACCGTAAGACTGAACTGAGCAGTGCTCTGGTAAAAATCAATCAATCAATCAATCAACCCATATATAGAAGAAACACTACCTCTTACTGGATGACTGAACTTGGGCAAGTTATATATGCATCTTTATAAAATTCAATAGACTGTGTACATTTAGATCTGGGGACTCAGAAGGGAGAAGGCTGTGGGTTCAGTACATATGGTGGAGAAGGAAGAGGATGATTTGGTGGAGGGTGAGGCAGCACCCCCTTCCACCCATCAGGCAGCCCCTCTCCGCCTACCAGGCCTCCCCTCAGCCTCACACTGGCCCTTAATACTCTCACTCATCGCTCTGTCTTATTGCAGTTCTTTTAAAAATGCCTGCATGATATCATTCAGGTTTCTGCCCAAAAAGGTTTCTATTCACCCCTACACTACTATTCCTCTGACAGAAATGGAGTCTTTTACAGACATTGACCCATTTAAATATGGCCATTAGATAAAAAAGAAAGGGGGAGATATCAGGAAATTGTGAGGATGTGGTAGAGGCTGGCAGGGCTTGACCTGAGGAGTGTGTCTATCCTGTCAGTCTGTCTACTGAGAGGTTGAGCAAGGAGGGACTTTGCCCCATCTTATCAGACTCCCTGCCTCACAAAGCACTGCACATTGCTGATACTATGGTCATTAGATAAAAGGGAGATGTCGGGAAATTGTGAGGATGTTGTTGAGCTTGGCAGGGCTCACAAAGCACCCTGCATTTCTGATACTATGGCCTATCTACATAATCATTGTTGTGCCTGAAAGATCCCCACCCATTCCATTCCTTTGATCTGTCTTCTTTCTACCCTCAAAACCCTCTCTGCCTGCAGGGTATTATTAATCCTACAGTTAAAACCCTCACAACAGTTGCTAAGGAAGTTCCTACCTTTCCAGCTCCTTTTGCCTTTTTCCACCCCTTTCCTAGCCATTTCCAGTTCCGACTTGCCACTTCCGGTCTGCCTTTTAAAAGCCTTGGCTCTCTGATCAATAAAAAATTGCACTGCCCTTCCCAGTTCGATCCCCCGGCTCCCCACCTGCAGGGGAGTCGCTTCACAGGCGGTGAAGCAGGTCTGCAGGTGTCTATCCTTCTCTCCCCTGTCTTCCCCTCCTCTCTCCATTTCTCTCTGTCCTATCCAACAACAATGGTAATAACCAATAATGGTAATAATAATAATCACAACGAGGCTTGTTGAACAAGGGCAACAAAAGTGGGAAAAAAAAAAATTACACTGCCCTGCCACGAGTCTGTTCCTGAGTCATCTCCCTCCCTTCACTGAATGAGCAGCAGCCCAGGCTGGCTCCAGTCGAGTTCTCTCCAACCCAGAGAGTACGCTCTCAGGAAGAGGCACCCCCATGCTAGCCTGGCAGTATACTGACACTTATTTGCGGGAAGTATACGCCAGTGAGAACAACCTTGTAAGTCAATACTTCCTCAATAAAGTGATATTAAGGTTACAAAAAAAAAAAGATGTAATTAAAGGAAAAAATGGAATGAATTAAAGTTCCAATCAAGTAGAGTTTTAGTGAAGATAAAATCAGTACTTGTAAAGGCCTTGAAAGTAACTCTATACAATGAGTAATTAATCAATATTAGCTACTACTGTTCATTATAGGTCTTTTACTTGGTGGAAGACTTAGTGAAACTTCTAGAGTATCTTCATTTTTATCAAAACAACCCCAAATGGATATCTATCTCATGGCAACAAACAAGTGTTTAAAGGACAAACTCACCAATCCCAAAATGCTCATTCCACATCGTGTGCAGACCAATAGTTGCTTTAGACAAATAATTCTTCAACTCCTCAAAGGGAATGTTTATTCTAAATTCCACATGTTCTTGAACACCCAGATCTTCAGAAAGTTTTCTCAGTTGGTCTACCCTAAATTCATCATCTTGGTTACGACAGCCTCCAATAAGGATAAGCTTAAGAGAAGGAAATGACTTAGCCACCTTCTTACTTAGCAATTTGGCAAAGGCTTTGATCTGTAAAGCATGATTCTTTTCAGGTCTGAATTGGCCAATAGAAACCAGTAAATGTCCCGAGGCCATCTTTTTTTCATGTAATGGAATGTCCAGAAATGTTTTCACATCACAAGGTGGATAAACAATGTTAGTGCAGTCCCCAGTCTTCCAAAGCAAGAGGATATGGTTCAGTGTCCAAGAAGAATTGACCATGACTATGTCACTGCAGGAACCAACAAGCCCATAAACAAAAGCAAATAAGTAGTAATAGATGAGCTTGAGTTTGCTGAGGAAAGGGTTTCTAGTAATGAAGGCTGCATTATTAAACCCAACATTTTGATTCTTCACTACAGAGAGCATGTCAGTACTTATAGTAGGGTAATGAACATAGCTTCCAACGTGGCAGCCACCTAAATATTTAAACAGAGGAAGTGTGAAAGCGTATCCCATTGAATCAATGTAAATATCAGGAACACACTGCAGCAGGGCCTCCCAGCCAAGCAAAATGGATCCAAGGCTTTGGCCCAGTAATGTGAAGTGAGGGTAAAGTGAATCTTCTACAAGATAGCGTTTCTTTAAGAAGACAAACTTCACTGGGTGAATTAATTTGATGTTAAATCTTCTGAAAGCACCTTCTAGTATCTGCTGACCACTGACATTAGTATCACCAGTATAAACCACATAAATGGCTCCAGGATACCTAAAATGAAACATCAATAAAATGCTCATAAGAATTAAAGTTCACTGTTATCTTTAAATAGGATAATAAATGCTAGAGCTTTATACAGTATTTTTTACTCAATATTTTAAATCTGAGAACCATAAAAAGCTAGATCCTGTTTTTGCTGCATCACAACTAGATATAATTGTAACAGAAATATGTAAAAGTTTCCTCTTAGAATTTATAATGTTTTGGTCTCTGTGATTAGGTTTATAGTTTTGTTGTTGTTGTTGTTTTGATTCAGAAAATACTAAGTATCCAGTACAAATTACTAGGTTCTGGGGACTCTGGGGAAAGTCTCTATCTTCAAGATGCTCAGTTATATAAACAAATAGCTATAAACTTCATAATCTTTCAATAAAAGATCACCATTGGGACTTCTTTTAGTCCCCAGCAACCAGAATGATTCCTTTGAAATGTAAAATTAGAGGAAAATATAGGCAGGGGCAATTATATATAAATGTAGGCAGATAGTTATAAAGGTGATGGATTGCCCATGTCTACAACTTTAGGGGAAGTGTGGTGGATTGCAGTGGGGCGACTGAAGATTCAGCACCCTGGTGGTGTGAATGGTATGGATTTAAACCTCTACTGAGATGTAATTTTGTAAAATTAAATTAAATTTACATTTAAAAAAAGAAATATAGGCAGTTAACTCTGACAACCCTTCTGATAATAGTTTTTTTGGATCTGATATCAAAAGCAAAGGCAACAAAGACAGAAATAAACAAGTAGGACTACATAAAAAAAAAAAGAAGCTGGGGCAGAGGGTAGATAGCATAATGGTTATGCAAACGGACTGTCATGCCTGAGGCTGAAAGTTCTAGGTTCATTCCTCTCCCCTTCCCCAACCACAAGCCAGAGCTGAACAGTGCTCTGGTAACAAAAAAAAAAGCAGCACAGCAAAGAAAACAATCAACAAAAAGAAAGGGGGGGAAAATACTTACAAATAATTTATCTGATAAGGTTAATATATATGTGTGTATATATATATATATAGTATACCATCTATATGTGTGTGTTTACACTGTTTATGTCATGTTATGTTATATTATACAGCTCAACAGAAAAGTCCAAGCAATCTGGTTTGAAAAATGGGCAGATCTGAATGGATGTTTTCCCAAAGATATATATGCAGATGGCTAAAAAGCATATAGAAAGGTACTCAACGGGAGTCGGGCTGTAGCGCAGCGGGTTAAGCGCAGGTGGCGCAAAGCACAAGGACCGGCATAAGGATCCCGGTTCGAACCCCGGCTCCCCACCTGCAGGGGAGTCGCTTCACAGGCGGTGAAGCAGGTCTGCAGGTGTCTGTCTTTCTCTCCTCCTCTCTGTCTTCCCCTCCTCTCTCCATTTCTCTCTGTCCTATCCAACAACGACAACAACAATAATAACTACAACAATAAAACAACAAGGGCAACAAAAGGGAATAAATAAATAAATAAATAAATTTAAAAAAAAAAAAAAGAAAGGTACTCAACATCCTTACCCAGGAAAGTGTAACTCAAAATGATGTGCTACCTCATACCTGTTTGTATGGGTACCATCAAAAAGTCAAGAAATAACAAGTGTTGAGGATGTGGAGAAAGGAATGCTTATTTACTGTTGGTAGAAATGTAAACTGGTGTCACCACTAAGGAAAAAAAGTATAGATGTCCTTCAAATAATTAAAGATAGAATTTAAAGTACTTAAAAAAAATAGACTATGATCAGTAATGCTACCCCTGAGAATTTATCCATGAAAATAAAAATGCTAACTTCAAAAGATATCTAAACTGTGATGACTACAACATTATTTATAATACCCAAGATTTTTTTTTTTTGAGGGGACATAACTAACCGTTAATTTGTGGATGAATAGACAAAGAAGAAAATGTGGTACTATAGTTAGTTCATTACCTAATGACAGAGACAAGTTCTAAGAAATGTGCTGTTAGGGTTAAGGAGATAGCACACTGGTGGCACATCAGACTTTCATGCTTGAGGCTGGAAGATCCTAGCTTCAATCCTCGGCACCACCTAAGTCAAATCTGTTCAGTCTCTAACTAAAAATAAATATTTGCAAAAATCTATATTTTGTGTCATTGTTGTGCCAGTGTCAAGAGTATATAATTACACAAACTTGGAATGTATCACCTACTACACACCTAGACTATATTGTATATCCCACTGTGACCACTGTATAGATAGTTATTGACTAAAATCCTGCTAAGTGAAGTATGACTGTATGTATATAGTGGAATATCATTAAGCCATCAAAATGAATAAAATCTTGGCATCTGTATTATGCTAAGTGAAGTAAGTTAGAGAAAGACAAACTGCAGGATGACAGTTTATATGCAGAATCAATCAAGTGAATGACTGGATGAAAAGTTTATGTTGAAGATAAAATGATTTTTCCCAGAAAAAAAAGACACTAAATGAAAAGGCAGGGATTTATAGAGCATGATGCTCCTACTTTAGTATGTTAGTTTAAAGTATATGTGAAGGACTGGAAGGGATGAGGAACACAATGTAGGCAAGAGCAAGATGAAAAAAGTTATCTTGGGTAGAGGGTAGATAGCATAATGGTTATGCAGAGACTTTCATACCTGAGGCTCTAAAGTCGCAGATTCAACCCCTCTAACCCCATAAGCCAGAGCTGAAAAATGCTTTGGTTAAAAAAAAAAAAAAAAAGTTAGGTGGTGGCGCAGCTGGCTGAGTGCACATGTTACAATGTGCAAGGACCTAGGTTCAAGCCTCCTGTCCCCACCTACAAGGGGAAACCTTTGTGAGTGGTGAAGCAGGGCTGCAGATATCTCTCTGTCTCTCTCCTTCTCTGTCTCCCCCTTCCCTCTCAATTTCTGGACATCTCTGTCCAATAAATCAATAAAGATAATAAAATTAAATAAAATAAAAGTCAACAAATGTTATCTTCTATGATAGTTATTTAGAGTCTTTTCTGGTAGGTGAGTTAACAATGAGGGCTGAGGAGGAGTATGTGTATGGATATCGTGACACCTGACCACTGTCTACTAGAGAGAGATAATCCAGTTAGAAAGACAAAGCCAATACATACAATATTAAGAAGGGAAGGATAATATGAATTAGTGTGGGAAGGTCTTCAAGGAGGTGGAAATGAAGTTGAGATTTAAGATAATTCTTTGAATTTAGGTAGTTAGAGAAGACGATGGAAGAAATACTGGGTTGTTGGCTGGAAGTCAGGATGGGCCAATAATGAAGACATGCAGAGCTAAGGGAATTATGTGCTAAGTCTTTGGAACTAAATGAAGGGCATGAACCAGTATGTGGAAGAATATGTTTCCTCACAAAATGAGACAAAAAAGAAGCCTACCTGTAATTTTAAGGGAATCATAAATGCTTGGGGGATAGACTGGGAGAATGAAGTAAAACATTAACATCAGATTCTTTTAGACATAGTAACTTACTTAAAACTATCCCAGGCATGCAAGGTTGGTTTAATATATGTAAATCAATCAATGTGATCCACCACATCAACAAAAGCAAGACCAAAAACCATATGGTCACATCAATAGGTGCAGAGAAAGCCTTTGACAAAATACAACATCCCTTTATGATCAAAGCACTACAAAAAATGGAAATAGATGGAAAATTTCTGCAGATAGTGGAGTCTATATATAGCAAACCTACAGCCAACATCATACTCAATGGTGAAAAACTGGAAGCATTTCCCCTCAGATCAGGTACTAGACAGGGCTGCCCACTATCAATCACCATTACTATACAACATAGTGTTGTAAGTTGTAAGTTCTTGCCATAGAAATCAGGCAGGACCAAGGAATTAAAGGGACACAGATTGGAAGAGAAGAAGTCAAACTCTCCTTATTTGCAGATGACATGATAGTATACACAGAAAAACCCAAGGAATCCAGCAAGAAGCTTTTGGAAATCATCAGGAAATACAGTAAGGTGTCAGGCTACAAAATTAACATTCAAAAGTCAGTGGCATTCCTCTATGCAAACACTAAGCTAGAAGAAAATGAAATCCAGAAATCAATTCATTTTACTACAGCAACAAAACAATAAAATATCTAAGAGTAAACCTAACCAAATAAGTGAAAGACTTGTATACTGAAAATTATGAGTCACTACTCAAGGAAATTGAAAAAGACACAAAGAAGTGGAAAGATATTCCATGTTCATGGGTTGGAAGAATTAACATCATCAAAATGAATATACTACCCTGAGCCATCTACATATTTAATGCTATGCCCATCAAGATCCCAAGCACATTTTTTAGGAGAATAGAACAAATGCTACAAATGTTTACCTGGAACCAGAAAAAACCTTGAATTGCCAAAACAATCTTGAGAAAAAAGAACAGAACCGGAGGCATCACACTCCCAGATCTCAAATTGTATTATAGGGTCATTGTCATCAAAACTGCTTGGTACTGGAACATGAATAGACATACTGACCAGTGGAACAGAATTGAGAGCCCAGAAGTGAGCTCCCACACCTATGGACATCTAATCTTTGACAAAGGGGCTCAGACTATTAAATGGGGAAAGCAGAGTCTCTTCAACAAATGGTGTTGGAAACAATGGGTTGAAACATGCAGAAGAATGAAACTGAACCAGTGTATTTCACCAAATACAAAAGTAAATTCCAAGTGGATCAAGGACTTGGATGTTAGACCAGAAACTATCAGATACTTAGAAGAAAATATTGGCAGAACTCTTTTCCGCATAAATTTTAAAGACATCTTCAATGAAACGAATCCAATTACAAAGAAGACTAAGGCAAGTATAAACATATGGGACTACATCAAATTAAAAAGCTTCTTCACAGCAAAAGAAACCACTACCCAAACCAAGAGACCCCTCACAGAATGGGAGATCTTTACATGCCATACATCAGATAAGAGTTTAATAACCAACATATACAAAGAGCTTGCCAAACTCAACAACAAGACAACAAATAACCCCATCCAGAAATGGGGGGAGGACTTGGACAGAATATTCACCATAGAAGAGATCCAAAAGGCCGAGAAACACATGAAAAAATGCTCCAAGTCTCTGATTGTCAGAGAAATGCAAATAAAGAAAACAACGAGATACCACTTTATTCCTGTGAGAATGTCATACATCAGAAAAGGTAACAGCAGCAAATGCTGGAGAGGGTGTGGGGTCAAAGGAACCCTCCTACACTGCTGGTGGGAATGTCAATTGGTCCAACCTCTGTGGAGAACAGTCTGGAGAACTCTCAGAAGGCTAGAAATGCACCTACCCTATGATCCTATAATTCTTCTCCTGGGGATATATCCTAAGGAACCCAACATATCCATCCAAAAAGATCTGTGTACACATATGTTCTTGGCAGCACAATTTGTAATAGCCAAAACCTGGAAGCAACCCAGGTGTTCAACAACAGATGAGTGGCTGAGCAAGTTGTGGTCTATATACACAATGGGATACTACTCAGTTGTAAAAAATGGTGACTTCACCGTTTTCAGCCAATCTTGGATGGACCTTGAAAAAATCATGTTGAGTGAAATAAGTCAGAAACAGAAGGATGAATATGGGATGATCTCACTCTCAGGCAGAAGTTGAAAAACAAGATCAGAAAAGAAAACACAAGTAGAACCTGAAATGGAAGTGGCATATTGCACCAAAGTAAAAGACTCTGGGGTGGGTGTGTGGGGAGAATACAGGTCCAAGAAGGATTCAGAGGACCTAGTGGGGGTTGTATTGCTATATGGGAAACTGGGGAATGTTATGCATGTACAAACTATTGTACTTACTGTTGAATGTAAAACATTAATTCCCCAAAGAAAAAAAAAAGAAAGAAAAAAAAAAAACTACCAATATGATAGCCAAGTAGTTGCTTTAACAGAGACTATTTTCTCCCTTGTTAATTTCTTAATATTTTTTTTTCCCCAGAGCACTGCTCTGCTGTGGCTTATGATGGTGTAGGGGATGGAATCTGGGACACTGGAGCCTCAGGCATAAAGAGTCTCTTTGCATAACAGAAACTATTTTCTGTGTGTCACCACTGATGAAAAAGTACACGATAGCTCTTGACATATTTCAGTTTATTATTCAATCTCTTCTGCATACAATTTCCCAGAGACACAGTTATCCCTCTTAAATTATGCCAGAAAAGGGCAAGTGCTTTCTTTTTATATTATTTTATATTTTAGTTATCTAAATAACTAAAATTCAATAGGATTCTGTTAGGCAGGTTAGCGTAACAGAAAATATTTCCTTTTGAAGAATTGCTAAACAAACTAGCTAAGAGAGATGCATACCTACTTTTTCTGCAGAGCTCTTAAAGCACACCATAAAACTCTTTCTCCTCCACCGCCGGCATTACAGTATGGATGAAAGAACGCAATCACTTTCTGACTTGTCCCATCTTTGCTAGTCGATGCTGACTTTTTCTTTTTCTGTAGCAGTTGCCTGATTCCACAGAGGAGAATGACCAAACACACACATAAAGTTCCACATACAATTAGCCCAGGGAAGAATAATGAACAAAATAACCTGAAGCAAGAGGGAAAAGGTGTCAATCAATATAATGCCCATTTAAACAAAAATAAGACTAAAAATTAAATTATACTTTTACATATCCACTTTATATACATATATATATATATATATATATATATATAAAACACAATACTTCATTATTAAAATTCTAGTGCTGGGGGGAGGGTTCGGATCTTGGAACATGATGTCAGAGGACCGAGAGGGGGTTGAATTGTTATGTGGAAAACTTAGAAATGTTATACACGTATAAATTACTGCATTTTATTTTTTTGTTACTGTATTTTACTGTTGACTGTAAACCATTAATTCCTCCAATAAAAAAAATAAATTCTAGTTTTATAAAATGACTAATGTCAAAAGTGCAAGTCCTTTTAATTCTAGTATCTATAGCATGCTAGCAATTTAAAATTCTTATTTTTTTAGTCAGCAGTAAAAATAAGTGTTGCAGTCTTTGATGTGCTAAAAGGTTAAAAAGAAATTTAATTATTAACCTGAAAAAGACATAGTTAAGAATGAAAAAATGGGTGGCGCAAAGCGCAAGGACCGCATAAGGACCCTGGATTGAGCTCCCAGCTCCCCACCTGCACGGGGGTCTCTTCACAAGCGGTGAAGCAGGTCTGCAGGTTTCTATCTTTCTCTCCCCTTCTCCGTCTTCCCCATTTCTCTCTGTCCTATCCAACAACAACATCAATAACAACAATAATAACTACAACAATAAAACAGGGTAACAAAAGGGGATAAATAAATAAAAAAAAAGATTGACAAAATGACAAATTTATAACCCAAATAAGTCTTCTGAATCATCAATATTCCACTAGTTAAAGGTCTGGTGGGGATAATAAGCCATCTGTCTTGTATCATTTCACCTCATGTTTAGCAATCAGGTATGAGGAACAGTATTTAGATTTCTCCCACTTGATTCCAAGTTCTGTTTTTTATCTGTTTGCATGATTCTAAAATCATTGGTAGAGATTTCTATTTTACTGCCTTTGAGTTGCCAAAAAGGTACAGATGTTCTATTTCATGAAGGCTAGGAAACTTAATTCCAAACATACTACTGAAAAATTCTTTATCACTCTCCCAAATGCTTTCTATTACTAAAAAGTTCTCCGTTACTCTCAGGCCTACCAAAGTTCATCAAAGGCAAAGACCCAGGCTTGCACACCACTTTGTTCCTATGCACAATGCACCATACCTGACACTGAGAAGGCACTCAATACTTGTTGACAAATTCAAGTTCTTGTTACCCCCATTGCTTCTTTTACTGTACCTAAAATATTTTATGCAACCTTACATCAACTAAACAAACAAACAAAAATGTCTACTGCACCAAAGTAAAAGGCTCTGGTGTGTGTGTGTGTGGGGGGGCCCGGTTCAGGTCCTGGAACATGATGGCAGAGGAGGACCTAGTGGGGGTTGAACTGTTATGTGGAAAACTGAGAAATGTTGCATATGTACAAACTGCTGTATTTTACAGTCGACTATAAGCAATTCCCCAGAAAACAAATTTTAAAAAGACCCATGCATAAACTATACTTAAAGTGACATATGTCAGGGACAATTTTAATGCATGAAAAAGGAACAGCTACGACAGACGATTAAAGGAGGGGAGCATAACATATCTGAAGTGAATTTATGGCTCAATTATAAAACTTAAGTGATCAATCTGAGTGAAAATGAGGGATGAGCATGAACAGGCCAATTGGAGAGAGAATAAGTAAAGAAAAAGGAAGAAAAAAAAAACTGAAGCGGGGAAGGGTGTGTGTGACTCGACTCATCAGACAGCAGCGGGGGCAGTTTTAAGCGCTCGCCCCAGTCGGCTCTCGGTGTGTTAGAGGACCCCCAAAGAGAGAAGAGCGATCTCTCTCACTCGCTTTGAGAAGATAGCCCATTTTCGTGACAAGAAAATCCCGTTTTCTTCAAACTTTAGTTGCACTGGGCCGGCAGTACCAATGCGAAACATAAATCGCCCGCCGTCTGCATACCCTGACGCCTCACCTCAGCAATTCGCACAAGTACCAGCTCCCGGTGGCAGCCGCCATCTTCCGCCGACCCCCGAACTCAGGAAGCGCTTTGCTGTCTCTCTTTTCTATTGGTTCCCGAGCAAGAGTGCGGCACACCCCCGACCCGCGAGGGATAAACTCTGTATTTTCATTGGTTGCAGATAGCTGCTTCCCACGGTCTCTTCAGCCAATAAAACCTATAGAGGCGTGGCTTACTTGAGGCGGGGCTGGCATACACAAGCCCCACCTCTGTGGGCAGGACCTTAGCAGGAGAGGGCGTGGCCTGTGATGGACAGCCGGCGCCCCCGGCTTCCCTCCCCTATCGAGAGCCCCCTTTGGGATGCTCCCACCCCCAGCCCAGAGCCCGCCGCCCGCCAGAGTCCAATGGGAGTTCCAAGCGCGTCTCAGGCGAATCTCCACCGAACAGAGCTCAGTGGGACTTGCGGCTGCCGGGAGCAGGGCACTGGGGCGCGGGGAACAGTGCAGAGCGGACCCGCCAGCGGTGGGCGAGCGCTGGGATCTGCATCTGTTGCCCGGGGCCGCGCGGCTCGCCGTCCCACTTCCCTCCCAGCTCACGCCGGGTGCCTAGTGCCTGTAGCACAGCGACCTCAGGTAGAGCATATCAGGAGGATGCGTATCCATCGCGGGTCCCGACCTCGCTGTGCATCGTCTTTGGGTGTGGGTGCGGGTTCGAGGCCCACTGTCTCTTCTAGTGCTCGAGCCAGGGTCGGGAAGGCAAGCGATTCTGAATTAGTGCTGGGACGAGGACTGCGGTTGTCCAGACTGGGAGTGCATGGGGGTTGGGTCGCAGGCCCGGCTTCACACCACTCTCTCCTCCTCCCGCAGGTGACCTTTGTGCTCCGGGTCGCATCGCGGAGGAAAGTGCTTCTTCCGGGGAAGGATGCCTGAGCCACAGAGACAGGTTTCAGCCAGACAAGGGACCAGTCGGAAAGTAAGTTTTCTTCTCCTCCACCCTACCCATGGTGCCGCATGCGGATACCTAGAAGCTTCCAGTTCCCACCTGCCGCCCTGCTAGGTTCCTAGGGGTGCGGAGAGCAAGGTTTCAGGAATGATTTCAAACCCAGAAATTTTCTGTTCATCTTATGCTGGAAAATGAGCTGGAAAGTGACTGTTCAGTTATTAGTTAAAATACCGATTGCTGAAAGCCATCTAATTAGTTACCTAGAAAAGTTTTTTAGACTTGGTGCGCGAATCCCCTCTTTCTTTCTTTCTTTCTTTCTCTCTCTCTCTCTCTCTCTCTCTCTCTCTTTTCTTTCTTTCGACCAGGGCACTGCTCAGCTCTGGCTTATGGTGGTTGAACCTGGGACATTGGAGCCTCAGGTATGTCGAATCCTGCAAATCATATCCCCCCGAAGATTTATTTATTTCATGAACGTGATGGGAGAGTGGGTCACGCATTGGGCATAAGCTGGAATTGAACCTGGTACATCAGACATGCAAACCCAGTGCTCTATCACTGAGTCACCTCCCTAACTACCAGGATTTTGTTTTTCCTAGAACTTTTTGAGACACTCAACAAGTTTTTTAAAAAAAATGCCTTGCCCTGCATGAGGCTCGGGGTTCGACCCCATACCCTATGGGAGCTCCGTGGACAGCACTAAGGGAATTCCATGGGTGGTGGAATGGTGCTTTGGTTTCTTTCCTTCTCTTCCTACTCTTTCTCCTCCAACCCCTTCTCCCTTCTCTGTCTTCATTTCTCTCTAAGAGTATAGAATAAAAACATATTTTCAATTCACCTTAATGTCATCTCTTAAGAATGTAAAAAAAAAAAGAAAAACTTGGATTGACCTGACAATGCCCATTTTTATCGAGGAAGCAATTACAGAAGCCAGACCTTCCACCTTCTGCATCCCACAATGACCTTGGGTCCATACTTCCAGAGGGCTAAAGAATAGGAAAACTATCTAGGGAGGGGATGGTATGCGGAGTTCTGGTGGTGAGAATTGTGTGGAGTTGTACCCCTCTTATCCTATGGTTTTGTCAATGTTTCCGTTTTACAAATAAAATAAAATAAACCCATACGCAGATATTTACTATACAAAGCAGCTTCTTTTCAACTGTAAGCACTTATAATGACTCTCTGAGATGTTTTCATCTCTCAAGTAAAGATTCCTGTATCAAATGTAGAACAAAGTCATCATGTTGAAAGTAATTATTCTGTGACTTAAAGTATTTTATTTATTTCTCTTCTTTTTTTTTCTTTATTTATTCCCTTTTGTTGCCTTTGTTGTTTTATTGTTGCAGTTATTCTTGTTGTCGTTGTTGGATAGGACAGAGAGAAATGGAGAGAGGAGGGGAAGACAGAGAGGGAGAGAGAAAGATAGATAGATACCTGCAGACCTGCTTCACCACCTGTGAAGCGACTCCTATGCAGGTGGGGAGCTGGGGCCTCGAACCAGGATCCTTACACCAGTCCTTGCGTTTGCACCACATACACTTAACCCACTGCGCTACTGCCCGACTCCCTATTTATTTATTTTCATGATGGAGAGAGAGAGAGAAAAACAAAAAGAGAGACAGAGGCCAGAACACTGGTCAGCTTTGGCCTAAGTTGTTGCTACGTATTGAACCTGTAACCTCTAAGACCTCTGGAAGTCTGGTGCTTTATCTCTGTGCTATCTATCCTATCCCACCTGAAAATCATTACTATTTACAAATCTTTTTCTGTGCATGGAATGTTTATTCATTAGGCAAATATTTATTGAAAGTTTTTTATATTTGAGGCAGTGTTGAAGAGCTGAAAATACGATGATTAACAAGCTATATCTAGGTATCTCCAGATATTCTTGGGTTGTATATGTGTGTAGTATTTATTTGTTTGACTAGAGCAGTGCATAGCATTGGCTTATGGTGGTGCCAGGGATTGAACCTGGGACTTTGGAGCCTCAGACATGAAAGTCTTATGTAAACTACTGTGCTATCTCTCAAGGCTTATAATTAATTTTTTTAAAATTTTGCATTAATAAGACTATAGTGTGCTTTCTCCAGACTTTTAACCTATCTTATTCCATTTAACTTCTGCACAGTCTGGACATACCTGTGCATGTCTACCTTTTCTGCTTTTTTTTTTTTTGCCTCCAGGGTTATCTCTGGGACTCAGTGCCTGCACTAAGAAGCCACTGCCCCTGGAGGCTATTTTTTCCCTTTTGTTGCCCTTGTTGACTATCGTAGTTAATTATTATTGTTGTTGTTCTTGCTGTTGTTCTCGTTGGATGGAACTGAGAGAAATCGAGAGAGGAGGGGAAGACTGAGGGGGGAAAGATAGACACCTGCAGACCTGCTTTACCCTTGTAAAGTGACCCCGCTGCAGGTGGGGAGCTGGGAGCTCGAACCAGGATCCTTATGCAAGTCCTTGTTCTCTGCGCCATGTGCACTTAACCCTCTGCACCACCGCACAGCCCCCCTTTTCTGCTTTTAATATGATTTTTCTTTCTCTTTATAAGTCTCCCTGTATTGGACCTCTCTCTCTCTCTGTGTGTGTGTGTGTGTGTGTGTGTTTGTTTTACCAGAGAACTGCCTCAGCTCTGGTTTATGGCAGTATGAGGGATTGAACCAGGGACTTTAGAGCCTCAGGCATGAAAGTCTCTTTGCATATCCACTATACTATAACCCCACCCTTCATATATAGTTTTAATGCTGACTGCTGCCACCTGATCCTTTCTATAGACTAAATAGCTACCCATAGATTGTTGGGTGGAAGAGTAGGCTGTGCCTTTTCTACAGATTTCTGGATTTAATCCACATTCATATTATTGTTAATATTCACATGGTTGGCTGTCCTTTTATGAAATTGGTCTAGGTTCTGGTGGTCTGGCAATGAATAGTAAGTGGGTTAATGAATGAGCAGAGAGGCTGGTTGGCAGGATATTTTTAGTGTGAGGACTAGTTTTGGACTTGGGGGGTTGTTTCTGAAGAGCACTTGTGTGCGCATTGAAAACTTTAAATGTCTGCTATGTCCCACCTTTTTTCCAGAATAAAAAAAAATCCTTATCCTTCCAGATAAGTTCAACCTGCCTCTTCTTTGAAACTGCCTCTGGCCATGTTGACCACACCCGCTTCTGGACTTCTTGATAATAGTATTAGCCAAGGACATTGTATGTCTGCATTCTAGGCACTCTGATAAGCACTTTATTATCCTCTGTGTGCATTGTGACTTAAGTCTCACAAAACCTTTTGAAAGTAGTATTTTCTCGCTATCCCCATTTAGTCAACAAATATATATTATATAGCATATAATGTATGTAACAATATATTATTGAAAGAGATCAAGCACTGCTTTACTGTTTTATGTGGTGCTGGGGATTCAGTTCAGGGCTTCACACAATACAAGACATGCCATGTGCTCTACCACTGAGTTATCTTCCCAGTGCTCAACAATAAATTTTTCAACATCTGCTATATCTCAGGTATTTTAGGCACCTGGGGTTCAGCTGAGACCTGGACCCTGCCCTCAAGGAATTTACCTCCTAGTGGGAGATTGCAGGAGGCAACAAATAGTATGTATCAAATATCACTAAGTGTTTTGAAGTAAATAGATAAGTCAGTATAGGGACATTGGGAATGACATGGGATGGGGAAATCACTATTTTAAGCTGGTAGAGCAGGTGGTGGTCTTAAAGTAGAGATCTGAATGATCAGATTTGGGGTCCATCTTAATGGCTGAGGGGACTAAAGGTGCCAGGGTGCTAAGGTGGGAGTGGCCTTTATGTTTGAAGAGCAGTACAAAAGCTAGAATGGCAGGGGAACACAGGAATGAGTAGCCCCTGTTCCCTGGTAACTGACAGCCATAGGAGCTAATTCACAGGCAGGGATGGCGACCTTCATTGGCAGAAGCTGAGCATTGGAGGGAGAGAATTGGTAGGCAGAGCCCAGATGTGAGAGGTCCAGGGAATGGGACCCTCAAGTGCATCTGTGGGGACTCTAAGTGGCCTGGGCAGACAGAAGAAGTAGTTGTGGAAGACTCGGGTTTCTAGGCCAGGGCTTTGACCCTATGACACAAAGTGCTGGGTGATATTCCTGAAAGGAAAGAGTAAACTGGCATGGAGCTGCTGGAGGCTAGCTTGAGGTTACTGATATTGATGTCCCAGGTTCCCAGATTCCACACAAAGGACTGAAAAACCTGGAAGTTAAGGCTGTTCTGCCTGTATAACTGTTGTCTTCACAGCTATAACAGGGAACTTGCAAAAGCCACTGGCCAACAGGCTGCAGACATGGGACAGCTGGATTATGAATACTTCCTTGTCTGATTTACATCTCATACTTCATTGATGGGACTGAGAGGACCCAGTGATATGATTACCATTCACTGATACCATAGCACAGGTATCAAGGAAGTATCTTTGCTCAAGTGTGTACAATATACTATTATTATTTAAAAATATTTTTAAATTTATTGGATAGAAACATATGGAAATCAGTAGGAAAGGGGAAGGTAAAGAGGGAAAGAGAGACACCTGCAGCACTGCTTTACCATTCATGAAGCTTCCCCCCACAGGTGGGGACCAGGGGCTTGAACTGGGGTTCTTGCACATTGAAACATGCACTCAACCAGATGTGCTACAGCCTGGCTTCAATCTTATTTTTAACCTATAGGACGGAATCATTGCCAAAGTAAATTCTGGATGGTGATTATTTTTGTTGTTGATATTCAGACTTAAAGATGAGAGGATATTTACTTATTTCATAAGTGAGATTTGTAGGTAGACAGACCAAGGCTGGAACACCACTCTGGCATATTCAGCAATGACGATGAACCCCAAGGCCCCCATGTGTGTAAGTCTTATACTCTCTCTGATGAGCCACCTGTCTGTCTGCCAGACTTTTAAAAAATAAATAAATTGATTAAGTTAAAGGAAAAAATCTGAGTAGATCAAGAGTTGATGAGATAAAGTAGAGAGCAACACATAGTAGCTTTTTCTTGTGATATAAGTAACGTAGCAAAGAGGGTTTTTAAAACACCACCAGTTGTGAAATCTCTGGTTTCAGAGTGTAGCACTTTTACTGGAGCCTCAATTCCCTTCTAGAAACTAAAACTTCTTCTGTTTTGGGCATTAGAAACTTTTAAAACTAAAAAAAAACTATGATAATAAAAGCTATTTGACTCTATAGCAAAAGTTGGCAAATAGAGACCAAAGGGGAATATTTACTTGTATTCCTACCACCCTTTGGATGATTGTTGAAGGCATAATTGTTAACTTCTTTCACTGTTCTTTCTGTCTCTTTATTATAAAAATTAATATCTTGTTATTAATTTTAATTTTTCATTTAATTTTTTAAAATTTCTACTAGAGTTATTGATGGGACTTGGTGCCTGCACAATGAATTCACTGCTCCTAGTAGTCACTTTTCCTTTTATTTATTTTTTTCTTTCTTTTTCATTTGATAGGACAAATAAATATCCTGCTAATGCTGTTTATTTGTTCTCTGTGCACTCGCTTTTGTCTGTCCATTCTGTTCCTCCCATTAATCTTTAAATGTGACTCAATGGGGAGGGGCCTGAGTGGTGGTACATCTGGTTGGGCACACATGTTATAATACACAAGGACCAGGATTTGAGTCCCTAGTCCCCCCTACAGGGGGAAAGCTTTGCTAGTGGTGAAGCAGGGCTGCAGGTTTCTCTCTGGCTCTCTCCTTCTCTATCATCCTCTTCCCTCTCGATTTCTGGCTGTCTCTCCAATAAGTAAATGAAGATAATAATAACGAAAGAAAGAAAGGAAGGAAGGGGAAGAAGAGGAAGAAGGAAAGAGATAGAAAGGAAATAGATGCCACTAATCACTGGCTATGATTTTCTTTAATTTTTTGCTGTTAAAATGAAAAATCATCCAAATAAATTTACTTAGACACAGGGACTGTCCCATCTGGCATGTCTCAATAGAAAGGCTATGTGATGTATAAGAAGTGGAAGGCTTTTATAGTCTGAAAGGGGTGGGGTGAGGTTATTAGCAAAAGAAAGAAAGGTGATTTCAAATGGAGCTTCTTTCCCCTAGAGCAAGCAGAGGAGCCTCATAGAAGCTGATTGTGCACTGCTGAGAGAGTACATCAGAGAGCCAGACATTGTCACTGGCTTTGCAAGAAGCGAAAGGCTTTATTGCAGTCCAGAATGGGAAAGCAGATGGAACAGTGAATATTTATTTACATGAGTAGTAGAAGGGGGGGGGGGAATAACCCTTTACCATGTCTGTTTCTTGAAAAGCAGGAACTAAGTCTCAGGATGAATAGGATGGAGATCTTGAGAACATCAGGTAGTCCTGTTTCCAACAGTGATGTGTTTTCTGTACATTTCTGTCTACCTAAAAACAGAAGTTGGAACTGGTCTTGGGCTCTGTTGACTCTTTAGAAGGTAAAAGACACGTAGGAACATAAGGAATGAGTTAGTTGTCTGAGTTTCTTCATGTTATTTCCTGTAAAATAGATAATGTAATAGCTACTGCTTCTGCAAAGCATTCCCTGTCATTTAGAGGGCAAAAGCATTACCTTTTGTCTATATTTATCAAGGTCTAGTAGCTTTTCCCTTTAGGACCTTGTTAGGCAGCCTCTTTTCTAATGTCTTTCATTCATTTCTGATTCTAGTAATTTGGGGCCTTCTTTCTTTTTCTTTTTTTCCTTTTTATTTATTATTGGATAGAGACAGAGAGAAATTGAGAAGGGGAGAGGAGATGGAGAGAGAGACAGACACCTACAGACCTGCTTTACCACTCATGAAGCTTCCCCCCTATAGGTGGGGGGGGGGGCTTGAACACTGTAATGTGTGCCCTCAACCAGGTGCACCACCACCTGGCCCCAGGACCTTCTTTTTTCCTCCTTTCTTTCTTTCCTTCCTTTTTTTTTTTTTTTTTCCCTCATTCTAGGTATAGGTTTGTTATTTTTATGAGCTTTAGGTTTTGGTAATTTTTCTGTTAACTTTTTTATTAATTTATACTCTAAACATAAGTATTTTCTTCTGTTATAAGTTAAATTGTGGTCCCCCCAAAGCTATGCTAAATTCCAAAGCCTGTTGAATGTGATATAGTTTTCATGTTTTTCCTATGCAAAAATGTGCCATGACTTCTACAACCCAATAGTTATTTAAGAGGAGGTACCCAAAAGCTATACTGACGTCCAAAGCCTGGTGAATGTGATATAGTTTTCATGTTTTTCCTATGCAAAAATGTGCCATGACTTCTACAACCCAATAGTTGTTTAAGAGGAGGTGTTGTGCCGGGATAGCCTGAGGGTACCTCTTTCTGAGCACGTGCTCTCTGGGTTGGAGAGAACACTACTGGAGCCAATCTAGGCTGCTGTGTGGGAAAGGGATCAGGAACTTGTGTTGGGCTAGTTTTGCAGGAGATAAACTCTGGGACTCTCGGAGCCAGAAGGCAATCCAATGTGTGTTTAATCAGAAAAGAAGATTCTTTTATACATCCCAAGAAGGAAGTGGTAGGGTGTGACTAGGAGAGGGGGTGGAGTGAAAAGAGAATGCAAACCAGTGGGATTAAATGGTGGAAAACAGGGTGTGACTAGGAGAGGGGGTGGAGTGGAAAGAGAGTTAAGCGGTGGATAATAGGAGAGGGGGTGGAATGAAAAGAGAGTTCGAACCAGTGAGATTAAACCAGTGCCCTGCAGGCACGGCGGGTCTCAGGTAAAACAGTGATTATGTAAATAGACCACAGCGTTAAGCAATGGAGCAGGGGGGAGCTGGCGTACTGCCCAACATCGTTGGATAGTGGTATGTCATAATTCCTGTCTATGAAGTTCTTTTAAGAGCATCATGTGAAGATGCAGAGATATAGGTGGGAGTAATGCTTTTGTAAACCAAGAAATGCTGTCTACTGCCAGAACCCATCGGATGTGAAGAGAGAAATGTAGCAGGATTCCCTTTCAGAGCCACCCGGCAAAGGAACTTTTTAACTTTCTAGGCTCCAAAACTGTGAGAGGATAAATTTCTATTGTTTAAAACCATTTAGTTTAGGACCAGGAAATAGCGTAGTGATTATGCAAAAAGACTTATTTTTTTTTCATTTTATTTTATTTTAATGAGAGAGATGGGAGTGGGGTGGGGAGAGACAGACCCCAGAGCTAAAATAATACATAAATAAACAAATAAGAAAGAAAAAGATAGTTGCATGAACAAAACAAAGAAAAAAACCCACTTTCTGATATTTACTATATTCCTAGCAATCCTAGGAAATAAATGTACTTTCCTTCCGCTTGCTTTGGTTTTCGTTTAGTCTTTCCTTTTCCCATTGCTGCTTAAGACAAAAGGTTAGATCATTGATTTGAGATAAATTACTGAAGCGTGGAGTCTGGGATTTGCTGGCCATAGGAGACAATTCTGCTGAACTGCAGTGATGCCTCAAGAGTGAGTACAGACCAAGAGGACATCTGCTAGCTGAGCCACTCAGCACTCAGACATGATGGGGGGGGGGAGGGGTGGGTGAGGGTGGGGGGTGTGCTGTCAGGCTCTTGTGAAGCTTCTGAGGAGCTTTGGGAGGTTAGGAGGAAAGTCGGGAGGGTAGCACTAGTGCAGTCAGTGGACTTTGGTTTTTGCAGATCTCTTCCCATTGCTCCTGCTAGCTCGCTGTAACCCAGAGTGAGCATGGGGTGGAAAGTGGAGAGCAGAGGCCTGAGGAGTGGGGAAGATGCTCTCTAGGGAGGAGACAGCAAGGGGACAAGGGAGATCACTAGACTGTTGATGGCACTGTCACTGAGGTGAGTGTGCTGTTTTCACGGCTCACATTCTCTTTATGGGAACCTGAGGACCCACCACTTCCCAGCCTGCAGCTTAGTGTCAGGTTCTGGACCTGCCACCTCTGCTAACTCCGAGCTCAACCCAGGATTTTTGCTGAGAAGCCCTGCCTGGTGTGAGTCCGAAGCTGGGTGGAGCAGGTAATCTTTGTGAGTGCAGGAGCATTTGAACCTGATGTTCCTCCTCCACGTAAGGGGGCCTTTGTCCTGGAGGCTCATGGAAACATGAGCTGCCCATCTGCCTTTGGGCCCAGGTTTCTCAGGTTGCAACAGGATTGTTTAGAATCCCAACGAGGGTTTTATTTCTATTAAAAAAAGAAGAAGAAGAAAGAAAAGAAAAGAAAGAGAGAGAGAGATCCATAGAGACTGGGAAGGAGACAAAGTGACTTTCATTTTGGAAAACAGCTAGTAAAATTTGCACATGTGGGAGGCAGAATAATCTCATGCAAAGCGACCTTTGAAGACCTCTTGCTCTAGAAAAAAAAAATCTGTGAGAGGCTAATAATCTGTCCTTGGTGTTATAAAAAGGAGGCAGAGCACCACGACATTCTCAGGACAAGCACATTCTTCCTTCTGCAGTTCAGCTCAGCATGTGTTTGTTTCACAGCTGATATCTGTTGATCATCTTGATAGCAGGCATTAGGTGTGAGGGAAGATAAGAAGTAAAGGCCCTGACTTCCAGAAAGCCATTTCTTTGTTGAGCACATGCTAAATGCCAGCTCTAAGTATGGGCTCACCCAAGAAGAGTTGTCTTCTGCTGTCACAGGTGACCTGAGAATTCATATCTGTGGGAGTCAGGCAGTAGCACAGAGGGTTAAGTGCACGTGGCGCAAAGCGCACGGACTGGCTCAAGGATCCCAGTTCAAGCCCCCGGCTCTGGCTCTCCACCTGTAGGGGAGTCGCTTCACAAGCAGTGAAGCAGGTCTGCAGGTGTCTATCTTTCTCTCCCCCTCTCTCCTCCTTTCTCCATTTCTCTCTGTCCTATCCAACAACAGTGACATCAGTAACAACAACAATAAAACAACAAGGTCAACAAAAGGAAAAATAAATAAACAAACAAAAAAAAAGAATTCATATCTGCAAGATGACCCTGAGCGATGGACAGGGAATGTGTGTATGTGTGTGTGTGTTGAGGGTGTGTGTGTGTGTGTGTGTGTAAGGTGTCTGACTTAAAAGATGAGGAATTTTAGGAGTAGCCAGGGGTCAGGCTTCAGGATAGGGGAAGGAGCCAGAAAGTGTCTGGGAAAGTGACTTGTGCACAACTGCTGGGTAAATCTCTTAGATTCTATGGAAACCGGAGAATCTGCCGTTTTCACTCAGATTCATGCTCTTACCTTCCCTTCTCACCTCTGTTAGACTCCAAAGGCTGCTGTCATCCTCATGTCCTTTCTGTGCTGCCTGCTGTGGTCACTTGCCACTGAGCCTGAAGGCCCTCCTCACTGTTTAATCCCCTGTGCTTAGTTTTCCTGCTCTTTGTAAGCCTGCAGTCAGCCTGCCTCTAAGTCTGCCTTCTCATCCTCCCTGAATGGAGTTTCTAAGCCACCAAATCACATAGGTCTTCTACTTAAAATCTCCAGGTGACTTTCATACCCACCATCCATAAGACAAAGGCAGCACTCTTTCTAGTCTGGTCCCACCCTCTTCTGCTGCTGTGTTTTGAGTCTGAGTGATTGCTTAGGAGAACTAACAGTATCTTACAGTGTCATAATTTTCCACAACCCATGGTGCGAATAAGATAGACTATTCAGAAGCTAACAGATGCTAATAGGATAGAGTATTCAGATAGACTATTCACTCTGAACATATGGTTTCTACATACTTTATTGGTCATCAGTAATTATAACACAGGAGCTTTTTATTTATCATGACAGCTTATAATCAAGGAAATGTTGAAGTGCGCTTGGTGAATCATTTTAAAAGGCAGCAGGACAGTAAATGGCATCTTTGGAGATTTCTACCCCAAATGGCTAAAACAGAAGAAGAGGAGAAGGACAAGGGGAGGAGGAGGAGGGGAGAGGAGGAGGACCTGGTGCCTACATGGGTATGGACCTCTGTGCATGGATCCTATACATGGAAATACCAGGCTCTCAGCCTTGGAATGGGACCTGCTTCTCAGAACCTGCCCCTGTGAAGAACCTGGTTTGGCACACCCCCTTAGGGTGCTCAGTAAGCCTCCCAGCAGTCAGAGGCAGATCCCAGTAGCCCCTCAGAGGCAGAAGGCTGTCAATAAACTCAAGTGGCCCTGAGAAATCTGCTCTAGGCTAGTCTTCAGAGGTGCCTGCATGCATGGGGCTACAGCCAGAGGCTCCAGGCTACAAAATATCATCCTTTCTGAGTCACCCATCTGAACAGCATTTCTTAGAAGTAGAGGCATTTCCACCCATCTGAACAGCATTTCTTAGAAGTAGAGGCATTCTCCATGTGATAAGAAGGTAACCCAGAGGTGCTTTGGAGTAGTGTTTCAAGGATGGAAGCAGACAAGCACTCTTGAGTAAATGACAGGCAGGACTCCAGCTGCCCTCCCTCAATGTAGGCAGATCTTTTAGCCAGGAGTTCTTGGGGACAGTGATGACAGTTTCAAAGGAGTCCCTGTGGGCAGCCCATGGAGAGGCAGAGTCCTTCTGCTGAGCTTGAGCAGAAGAAACTGTCTCCTACATGTTGTCCTTGAATGCATACCCAATGACAGGCCAGTGGCACATCAGCCTTGGTGAGCAGTGTAGAACAGAGCAACTGTCTCACTGATTTGGTTTGGTCTGCGGTGTGGACACACACTTGCAGTGCGAGGGGCTGCCAGCATCAGTGGCTGTGGGAGCTGTTTCTGCCTTGGAGGATGTGGCTGCCTCTTTCCTCCATGGGAGTAGGGAGGGGAGGGAGCTGCCCAGATTACCACACCATTCTGTGTCTCCTTTCACTAATCCTCCCAGGGAACAAGGGCACCTCAGGAGCTGAATGAACCTCATGTGTGCTGCTTTCCTGCTGCTCTGCCACAGGCAAGAAAGATGAGTCTTGCATCCAGAGCCTCTGCAACTAGTTGCTGCTGAGATCAAGCCTTGGGTCTCAGAGAAAACAGGGTTGCAGGGAACATGGGACTATCTTCTACCTTCTTGAAAATGCAAGTCATGTCTCCTAGAAAATACTCCTTTTCTCTCCTGAGGGGGCTGTGGAAGCGGCAGTGGATGCTATTCCAGGAATGCACTAGAAGTTTGTTGGTGAAAGGAAATGGCACTTCACTGCTTCTGGGCTGGGTTTCTGGGAGTGCAAAGGACTTGGAGGAAACCTGGCTCAGATTTGGAAGGCGATTGTGTGCCTGGTCCTGACAGGCTGTCAGGGCGTGTGCAGAGACTCCCAGCACTGAACGCAGAGTAAGAAGGTGCCAATTGGTTGGAAGGATGTAGATAAACAAGAGCAAATATATATATACACAGCGTGTGCAGCCTGCCTGCGCTCCTGACGCTGGCCGCTGGCCTGAAGCCTTGGCTGACCGCCTCTCCCGGGCTGGCTAAAGAACAGAGAGGAACCTGCTGGACAGAGAACAGCCTCGAAGGGGGACACTTTGAAAACATTTCCTTCTCAGGACCAAACAATCTGGTGTGTGTGTGTGTGTGTGTGTGTGTGTGTGTGTGTGTGTTGGGGTGGGGTGGGTGGTGGGGGCGTTGTTGATTTAGTGGCTAAAAGTGTGACTCTGAACAGGGTCATGGAGAAGACCCAGGGTGAAACACCCCTTGGGAGACTGGAGCAGACCTTCCTGGCAACTCTGAGTGACCCACAGGTGACTCTGCTGTCTGTCCACAAGCGGCTGTCCTTCAGGAGGAGCCCAGGAGCTGGGGGCTCTGCCAGGCCAGTGTCCTCAGCGGAGGAGGAAAACTCTAGGCCATCGGAGGAGGGAGACATCTCACTGAAGGTTTTGAATGGAGAACCAGGGACTGGTTCCAATCAGGTCAGTGCCACTACAGGAAGGCTAGGAAACCCAGAGAGGGGTGACCTGGCTCACAGAAAGAGGTTTCTCCCTTGTCTTTACTCTTAGGGGCCCAGGGCAGGGATCTAGGGAACCGGTCTTATTTGGAGAGTGAGGGCATGAATGCAACACAGCGCCAGGAAGCAGAATTAGTTTTCTAGAGATTAAGTCTGTAAAGCCTCGGTTTTATTGCTTCATATTTTCAGAAGGTCTTGTAACCCTTCTGAAAGTTTTCATGGAAGCAAAAGTCATACAAAATAAGGATTTCCTCCCCTTTGCTTTTTTTTTTTTTTTTTTGAAGCCTGTACCTGATTTTGTTAATTACCTCATTTTCTACTAAAAGAACACTTGGGAAAGATTGCTGCAAAATGAAGCTGTTCTTCTTAAACAAATGGAGTGTAGTTAATGCAAAAATTCAGAGCAGGGCAGTTTATGAAAATGACACCTTTCAAAAATATTTCTGGGGGAGACGAGTGGTCTGTGTGGAATCTTTCTCATTGACATGGGTGAATGGAAAAATACTAATTAGATATAAAAGAAAGCTTTTTAAAATGCTACTCATATACATTTATTTATATAAATATATTTCTCCATATTACAGTAACATAAACTGAAATTAGTAATAGACACTTTTGAATTTTCTCATACAAGCAGTAAATAACTATGTATATAAATCAGCTATTGAGAAATAATACTTATGTTTCCAATTTGTATATATATATATTGTTACTTTTAAGGTTTATGGTCTAAAAATTAAGAAAATTTTTATATGCATGTTGTTAAGAAATACCACAAACTAAAGGCAATTGTGTGAAAAGCACTTTTTGAAATTTTAACAGGCACAATAGTTTTGTATACAGAAGGCTCATGTTGAAAATATAAACTTTTAGCCAGGATATAATTCGTCCCTGAGCTAGGTACTTATTTGACAACAATAAAAATATATTTAGATATATTGAATTTGTGGAAAATTCCAAGAGACTCCTTCAGAGTTTTTTTTTTCTCTAGGCAAATGTAATAACAGGAAGTCTAGGATCTTTATTCAGTGGCTGCCAGTTTGGGTAGCTTTTATTCAGATTCAGATTAGAGTTTTGTGGGGTTTTTTGGGGGGGGTGGGGTGGGGTGGAATTTTGGTGGCTCTTCTCTTGAGAAGAGCCAGGTGTAGTCCAGCTAACTGTGTGTTCTGTGCTGTTTAATTACATCACTTTCTTTTTAAAAATATTTATTTATTTACTCCCTTTTGTTGCCCTTGTTGCTTTATTGTTGTAGTTATTGTTGTTGTTATTGATGTCGTCGTTGTTGGATAGGACAGAGAGAAATGGAGAGAAAGATAGACACCTGCAGACCTGCTTCACCACCTGTGAAGGGACTCCCCTGCAGGTGGGGAGTTGAGGGCTCCAACCAGGATCCTTATGCCCCTTATGCCGGTCCTTGTGCTTTGTGCCATGTGCGCATAACCCGCTGTGCTACCCACCCCCCCGGACTCCCATCACTTTCTTTTTTTAAAAAATATTTATTTATTTGATAGGACAGTGAGACATTGAAGGAAAAGGGAGGTAAGGATAGAGAAAGAGAGACAACTGTAGCACTGCTTCACTGCTAGTGAAATTTTCCTCTTGCAGGTGGGGACTGGGGGTTTTTACGCAGGTCCTTTTGCACGGTAACGCGTGTACTCAACTAGAAGCACTAGAAGCACCACTGCCCGATTCCCTAATTGGTTTGTTTTCTAGAGCAGGTGTATAGTTTTCATCTTTGTTTCTTTAAGCTACATTGAACAGGTAGTGACTGAGATAACTTATTAAACCTTAAAGATATGCAATAACAGCATTTAATCTGGCTTCATTGGTTGCTCTTTTATGCAATACAAGGTAATATATCTTTTGACTGAGTTCAAAATGACAGATTTTTAGAGGATATGCCTTAGTATATTTCTTTTTAAATGTTCAAACTATTTACAAAAACTAGCCTATGTCTTTGATATGTGACTGTGAAGTGTCTTGCTGATTTATAGTGGCCAGTGCCAATCTGAGGGGAGGAGGGTTGCACCCTGAACCCAATATGGGGAGCCCTTCAGAAAGCAGGGTAGGGGTGGGACATGGCAGCTGGCATTGCCACTAGGTCTACTTCATGCTCTGAGAATGCCAGACTGTGGCATCTGACAGATGAGTCTTGGACAAACTGAACCTCAGATTCCTCATTGCAGAGTGCAGTGATGAGTCCTGCTTCCTAGGACTTCGTAAGAGTTGGAGAGAGCTACATCATCACAAAGTGGTATTTCTCTGCCAGAATTGTGACTTTCAGTGGAATTCCCAACACAGAACTGTTATATATATATATATATATATTTTTTTTTTTTGCCTCCAGGGTTATTGCTGGGGCTGGGGGCTGGCACTGTGAATCCACTGCTCCTAGAGGCCATTTCCCCCCCCATTTTTGTTGCCCTTGTTGCTCTTGTTGTTATTATTTTTATTGTTGTTATCTACATCATTGTTGTTGGATAGGACAGAGAGATGAGAGAGGAGGGGAAGACGGAGAGGGGAAGACACCTGCAGACCTGCTTCACCGTTTGAGCCGGGGGCTCAAACCGGGATCCTTATGCTGGTCCTTGTGCGTTGCGCCAGTGTTTTATATTCTATAATAGACCTCTGCAACTCAGTTAACCTATCTAAGCCCAGTAGCATCTTTTTTTTTTTCTTAAAACTCTGGTTATAAATGTATACCTAATCGTTACACAAGACAAATTTAGGATGGGACAAGAAAGATATGAAGTGAGAGTAGAGAGATTGCATAATGGTTATGCAAAAGACTTATTCTTAAGGGTCTGAGGTCCCAGGTTTAATCCCCAGAGCATCACCATAAGCCAGAGAGCTGAGCAGTGCTCTGATATCTGTCTCTCTTTCTCTGTATCTGTCATTAAAATAAATAAAATTAAAGGAAGGAAAAGTATAAATTCTAAGAAATGATGAAATCTTTGCTTTTGCTGAATCTTGGATAGAACTTGAAGGAATAATGTTAAGTGAGGTAGTCAGAAGGAGAAGGACAAGTACCAGATGACCTTAGTCATAGGTAGAATTTAAGGAAGAAAGAGAAAACACAGGGTGAAACCTAACTTAACTGTGGTCTGTTGCCTCAGAGTCAAGAATGCTTCGGGGGAAGTGGGAGTGAGGTTTGAGGGCTTTGGAGGGAGACTTAAGTTGATAGCGGGAGTGAGCAGTGTATAAAAATATTCTACAACCAAATAAACACCTAATATTTCCTTTCCCCTTTGAGAATACAGGTAAGGTCATTTTTAGCCTAGGAATGGATATTTGTATGCCTATGATGATCTCACTAATGACAGTGGCCATTTTTTTTTTAATGTTTTGATAGAAGATGAGAAAGAGAGAGAGAGAGACTTGCAGCATTGCTTCTTTGCTCTTGAAGCTTTCCCCCTACAAGTGGAGACTGGGGGTCTGAACTTGTGTCCTTGTGCATGGTAGCTTGTGTGCACCACCTTTCAGACCTCCCTGAAGATTATTTTAAGTAGCAAATTTCTATTGTGCATTTATGAGTAGCATGAGTTATAAACTTTAGCTTTATAGCTAAGTCTTTCAATGGGGATATGTTTGTTTTATTGTATACAGCTGGTCATACCTATAATTCTAGGCAGAAACTACTACATTTACTAGTCACTATAGTATAAATTTTTGTGTGACAAAATATAAAATACCAACCACATTATACTATCAAGTTTGTCTATATGTAGTGTTTAAACAATAAAATAATCCCAAGAGGCTGGACAGTACACACCCAGTTGAATGCAAATGTTACAGTGCCCAAGGACCCAGGTTCAAGCCTCTGGTCCCCACCTGCAGTGGGGAAGTTTCACAAATGGTAGACCAGTGCTGCAAGCCTCTCTCTCTCTCTCTCCCTCTCCCTCTCCTTAATTTCTCTGTGTCTTATCAAATAATATAAAAGAAAAAAATGTGTGTCTGTGGTGTGGAGTGGGGAATGGCCGCTAGGATTGGTGGATTCTTGTGCAAGCACTAAGCCCCAGCAATAACCTTGTTGGCAATAAACAACAAAACAAAGCAAAAACAATAAAAATAATCCCAAATTCACTGACTTTGCCTATAGTAGGACTTCCTGAATTATCTTTGATTTGACAGTTCTTCTAACCTTTCACTTATCTAATGTAGAGCTTAGGCTTAAATTCTTACTTAGATTTTTTTTTCATTAAAATATAAAACGTTGTCTAAGATATTGACAACTGCTTCATAGTGACAGGGCAGTTTTTTTTTTTTTTAAGTTTTTGTTTCAAAGACATTTGAGATAATATCAGAAGCTTGGAATAATGTCAGAAGATTCTAAAGCAGAAGAAAATACTGTTGTCTGATAAGAGTCTGCTGGAATAATTGTTAAGGCATAAGTTAAAAGCAACAAAATCCTTTGGATTAGTCTTTAATACAGCTAAATAGAATGATCATCAATGGATTTTGAGACTATTGTGACATGCTTCTTGGAGGGGTTTTATAGTTTGTGGACTTCTAAGTTTTTGTTTGTTTAAGTGTAGAAAGGAACATACTGAACTGTGGAGATAATGTAATAGTTATGCAAAGGAACTGCCATCACTAAGGTACCAGCAGTCCTAGGTTCAGTCCCCAGTATCACCATAAGCTAGAGTTGAGCAGTACTGTGGTAAGAGAGAGAGAGAAAGAGAAAGAGAGAGAAAGGAAGAAAGGAAGGATGAAAGAAAAAACTGGATGGTGGTACACTTAACCACATGTTATCATGTGCACATATCATCATGCTCAAGGAACTGGGTTCAAACTCCTAGTCCCTACATGCAGGGTGAAAGCTTCACAAGTTATATAGCAGTGGAGCATATATCTCTTTGTCTTTTCTCTCCTCTCTGTCTCCCCCCTCCCTCAATTTTTCTCTGTCCTAGCACATAAAATAAATTTTTAAAAAATTAAGAGAGAAAGAGTAGAAAACAACGTACTGTTATGTCTATGTACTGAGACTTGTTCATTTTAATCACTTATTTCCCCTGGGCAAGTAAGTAGTGGCTCTGCTATACCCAGTTTCTCTGTAAGGGTTATTCTTTTTGTGTGCTGTAGTCAGAGAAGCGAGCAGACAGCCTAGAGTCATTTGTACAGGACTTCTCAGAAAGTGTGCCTCCAACACCCGGGGTGGGGCTGGGGTCCCTGCAGGGCAGAGATCACAGACAGGGTCACATATGTGCACGGCACAAGCTAGCTGTAGCCCTCCTGTGTGTCTGAATGAATCACTGAGTTCTGGTCACCTTGTTTTGTCAGTAGATAGAATTTAAGTGATTACTGTTGAAAGTCCTTTTTGAACCTTTGTGAAATAATACTAAAGGACAGCCTAGAGGGCGAGGTGTGGAGGCTGGGTGAGTCCGCCCATAGGCTTCAGTGATTATCTATCCTTTATCTGGAAAACAGTGGCAAAAGTTAGCTTCCAGCCCACTGCTGAAGACCAGGTGAGGCAATGTTTGTCCCCAGAGTCATTTCTTTCCAAATATTTGTCATGTTATTGGCCTTTTAAATCCTCTTAGCTCTCCCTACGGACTATAGGTGAGCATTGTTATTTGCCTTGTTTTATTACTTTAATTATCACACTAAAAATTTTTATTAGTGATTTAATAATGATTGACAATATTGTGGTATAAGAAGGGTACAATTCCATACAATTCCCACCACCAGAGTTCCATATTCCCTCCTCTCCATTGGAAGCTTTCCTGTTCTTTATGCGTCTGGGAGTATGAACCAAAGGCCTTTATGGGGTGCAGAGTGGGAGGTCTGGCTTCTGTAATTACCTCTCCACTGGACGTGGGCATCGACAGGTCTATGCATAACCCCAGCCTGTTTCTATCTTTCCCTAGAGGGGCAGGGCTCTGGGGAAGTGGGATTTCACGACACATTGGTGAGGTCATCTGCTTAGGGAAGTCAGGTTGATGTCATTACTTACCACATTTCACCTAAGAATATTGACATATGCATTTGCTCAGACAAGTCAGAAATTCACAGTGGGTAGGAAAAGAGAGCTGTTTAAACAAAAATATGTGAAACCATTATTTATAAAAATCAAGGTTGCATATCATCAGTTCATCATTTTTTAAAAAAGATTTTTTAATATTTATTTATTTCCTTTTTTGGTTGCCCTTGTTTTTTATTGTTATAATTATTACTGTTGTTGTTACTGATGTCATCGTTGTTGGATAGGACAGAGAGAAATGGAGAGAGGAGGGAAGACAGAGAGGGGGAGAGAAAGACAGACACCTGCAGACCTGCTTCACCGCCTGTGAAGCGACTCCCCTGCAGGTGGCTTCATAGGGATCCTTATGCCTGTCCTTGCACTTTGCGCCACCTGCGCTAACTTGCTGTGCTACCGCCCAACTCACTCCCAGTTCACCATTTTTATCATCTTTTTTTCAATTATTGTATAAATGTTTATATTGGCATGGCTTAACAACACATTTTCTTCCTTGCCTTAGGAAAAACCAAACAATCGTGCACATTTGTTTCCTGTGTAAAAGTATTACTTGCTTCCTAAATAAAAAAGTAAAAATAAAAAAATCTCTGTTATCATTGAGACTTCATAGCTATACATTGACTTTTTCAGATTGAAACAGAGAGGTGAACTCACCACTGCACTGAAGATACCCCCAGTGTGGAGGTGGGTGGTGGGAGGAAGGGAATCATGAACCTGGGTCCTATGCATGGCAAAGCAGGCACACAACCAGGTGAGCTAATTGCTGACCCTCTAAATTGAAATTAAAAAAAAAAAAGAAAACATATTGCAGTTCTGCCAAAATAGCATACTTGGACACTTTGCAGGCTTTGTCATGTGCTTGACGTTGGTCCGTGCCTGTCCCCCATCACACTGGGAATGTCTTCAGTACTGTGGTTTCTTTTATTTGTTTGTTTGTTTGTTTATTGTATAGAGACACCCAGAAGTTGAGAGGAAGGGGGAGACAGAGAGGGAAAGAGGCAGAGAGACACCTGCAGCACTACTTCACCACTTGCAAAGCTTCCTCCCTGCAGGTGGAGGCTGGAGGCTCAAACTCGGGTCCTTGAGCACTGCAACATGTGTGCTCAACCAGGTGCACCACCACCTGGCCCCAATACTGTGGTTTCTTTCCCTCTCTCTGTCTTTATCTGTTTCTATCTGGAAAAGGTGAAGAACTGACGATGACCAAAAAATGAAAAGAAAGAGGAAGGAAGGAAGGAAGGAAGAAAGGAAAGAGGAAGGGGAAAATATATTGCAGACAGTCAAAGCCAGAATTTTATAGCTCACCCAATGATCACCTTGGTCTTGTGTATTCTTACTACATAAGCATATGCTTCTGTAAATCTGTCTGTGCATAGGTTCAGTATGCAGGTATTGATTCTTCATCAGTTGGGGTTCTAGAAAACTCTGGTACCCCTCTCCCAGGTGGTACATGCGGGGTTTTTTCTGAAGGCAAACTGTCCTTTTTTGTCCTCTGTGACTCTGACATCGAGAGAATTCTCAGGTCAAGCCCCCTGGCTAGTCAGACGGAAACACACACACACATACACTGGAGGGAGAATGTGGTTCAGGAACACACACACACACACACACACACACACACACACACACACACACACACACACACACACACTGGAGGGAGAATGTAGTTCAGGAACACACACACTGCAGGGAGAATGTGGTTCAGGAACACACACACACACACACACACACACTGGAGGGAGAATGTAGTTCAGGAACACACACACACACACACACACACTGGAGGGAGAATGTGGTTCAGGAACACACACACACACATACACTGGAGGGAGAATGTGGTTCAGGAACACACACACACACACACACACACACACACACACACACACTGGAGGGAGAATGTAGTTCAGGAACACACACACACACTGGAGGGAGAATGTGGTTCAGGAACACACACACACACACACACACACACACACACACACACTGGAGGGAGAATGTGGTTCAGGAACCTCTGCTGCCTGTGTGTGGGAATAGTGAACCAACCAGCTAGTGCTGACATTTTGTTCTATTCTTCCTGAAGCTCCGGGGATAGCTAGAGGTGGCAAACACTGAAGACTCAGACTGGCCACTGCTCTGACCTGCCTGCAGGCTCACTCACCCAGATGTTCAGGTGTTACTTGGCAAGTCGATGTGGTTGCTTTTTTGTGTTTTCTGCATTGTAGCTTCTCCTTGTAATTAACATAGCTAAAAAGAAAAATAGTCATACATTGCAGGGGTAGATAGCATAATGGTTTTGCAAAGAGGTTCTCATACCCAAGGCTCCATAGTTCCAGGTTCAATTGCTGCACCACCATAAACCAGAGCTGAGCAGTGCACTGGTGGGGGGGAAAAAAAATCATAAAAAGTCTTCTGGGTGCGGGTGTTTGGATTTGGGTTTTTAAGCAGAGAATCTGCTGGACTTTTGATCTGCATATTTAAATACCAGCTCTGTTATTTATATTGATTTGTGATCTCAGCTCAACCTCTGAGTCTGTATCAACAGTCAAACGGAGATAAGAATACCTGCTAGCAGAATTACAGTGTCATCCTCATAAAACAACACTGAGAATCATTAACCACTTGCTATTAATGGGTCTGTATATACAAAAAGAGAAAAGAAAGAAAGAAAGAAAAAAAGAAAGAGAGAAAGAGAAAAGAACCAACACTTTTTGTATATCCATGAAAGTTCAGATATACAGAGTTGGATGAAATGGAGTTAAGCACTGGAAAAGTTGCATACATGCAGTAGTAGCTTTTGCCTCATAAGTTAAGGGTGTTACATGCCCTTTGAAGTAAAAGAAGTCTCCAGGATGGATGGACAAATGGCATGGGATCTAAGAGACGTCAGGAGAGTCTGGTACTCTTTCTGCTGTCCATAGTAGGATCACTCTTTCATTCAAAGATAGTCTAAAATAAAAATAATATGCCTAAGGCATATTATTTTTATTTTAGACTATCTTTGAATTATTTTATTTAAATGCACCGCTAATACCAGATTGGCAGTTTGTATTCTTTTACCTATCTCCTTTTCCCCTCTCCCTTTCCCTTTCCCTCTCCCTCTCCCTCTCTCTGTCTCTTCTCTGGGCTCCAGGCTAGCTTTTTCAAATAGAAAGACAGACACAGAGAGTGAAAAGATACCATAGTGCTGAAACTCCCCCCCCCCCCCACCCAGTGCTTTGGGTGCAGGACTTAAACATGGCTTGTTGACATGAGAAAGCAGGTAGACTCTGCAGGGGAGCTATCTTGCTGGCCCCAAAGACTGATCTTCATTAAAGACATGCCCTCCCCAAGTAACTACATGCATGTACAATTAAAAGCAGCGACAGCTCCTAAGTCACCAGATACTCTGGTGTTTCATAAAGCTGTGTTATTTGCAGAACTCAAACTTCTCTACATTCTTGTCCTTAGAAACCTGCTTGACTAGAAGTTGGGGAGGGGCTCTCAATATTCTTTTCTACAAACAAATAGCTTCTATCATTTCTTCAAACCCTCTTGGCAGGAGCATAGAATCAACAACCAGGGATTAAGAACCAGCATTGTGATTAGGGATTTTGGTGAGCTGTACTGGTAGCTTGGACCAAGAAAAATAAGTTGGGTAGTAAATCATTAAGTATTTGTTTTTCCAACAGACATATGTGATTGAGGGTTATGACTTATTATAAAGAGGCAATTTCTGTTTACTAAGATATAATAGTCAAGTGAATGTTCTTAAATGTCTTTTTGTTTTTCCTTTATCCTGTCAACTAAACAAGTCTTTAATTGATGTCAGCTATAATCAGGTTGCTGCTCTGGGTCTCTTTACTTACTGCTGATGTTACTTTGTTTCAGTTTTTGAGTCACTTGTTTTATAATTTGGTAACTCATGTGCATTGCACAATAAATTGTGAGGTGAAAAGTGACTCTTGTTCCTTCTGTACTCCAACCACCCATTCTCCCCAGACTCTTTACCAGTTTGTAATACAAAAATACCAGAGGTGGGGCTGGGTGGTGGTGCACCTGGTTGAACGCACACATTACAATGCACAAGGACCCAGGTTCGAGCCTCTGGTCCCCACCCGCAGGGGGAAAGCTTTGCTGGTGGTGAAGCAGTGCTATAGGCATCTCTTGGTCTTTCTCCCTCTCTGTCTCCCCCTTTCCTCTCAATTTCTGACTCTCTCTATCCAATAAATAAATAAAGATAATAAAATAAATAAAAAAGAAGTACCAGAGGTAATTTGTGCATAGACAAACATCTGTGTGTAGAATATTCTCCCCCCCACACACACACACATAGTATTTGCATACTGTGATCATCTTGCCCTGCCTGGAACACTTCCTTCTCCTCATCGTCCCCCCCAACACCCCCCCAACCTAAACATCCTTGTGTTCAAGTCCTTGGGTAAGCCCCTGCCATGTTGGTTGAGCCTGGCTCTGTGACTGACTTTGGCTTTTGCCAAAGGTGAATTAGCAAATGTGATGTAAGTGGTAGTTTCATCACTGTTTCAGACTGGGATTTGTTCTCTGGGAATGCCCACTATTGTGACACTCCTCTCAGAACCCTGAAGCCATCAACTGGGGGATACCCAGCCTAGCCACACTGAGGGACCACATGTAAAAGAGCCAAGGTCCCTGCCGATTTCCATTTACCAATCTGAAAACCATCTTAGAGCTGAAACTTCTAGCCCTCTCTGGGTTGCCCCAGACAATGCCATATGGAACAGAGACAACTCTTCTTTCCCTGGTAAATCAGATCCAAGCTGAGCAACTGTGAGCTATCTTTATGAACCACTAGGTGGGGCAGAGGGTAGATAGCATAATGGTTATGCAAAGAGACTCTCATGACTGAGGCTCCAAAGTCCCAGGTTCAATCCACTGCACCACCATATAAGCCAGAGCTGAACAGTGCTCTGGTTAAAAAAATAATAATGATAAACCACTAGGTGTAGCTTGTCATATATCAATATATAACCAAAACTTTAGACATTGTACCTTGCCTTTTCAGCAAGCATGATGCTAGATGTCAATTTATTTCATTCTTTTAAGGGCTGTGTAGTATTCTACTATGTGTCTGTATAGTAATTTAGCTATTTAACCTCTTACTGATGGGCCTCTATGTTGTTTCCAATCCTTTGAGACACTTAATATCTTTGTCATATGCTTCTTTTTGCACATCAACAAATAGGTTTATTGAAAACATTCTTAGAACAATTGCTGGTACAAAGACTGTTTGCTTGTTGGTACCCAAGGTCAAACCCAGGGCCTCATACATGCAAAGTGTATGCTCTACCACCAAGCTGCTTCTCTAGCCCCAAATATGTCTTGTCCTCAAATATGTAATAAAGCAGATTTGTTTATTTATTATTCATGTAATTGAGAAAATGATCAGAAAACTACTCCAGGGGCATCCTCTACACAAGATCTCACACACTACCCACTGAGCTACCTCTTGTCTATTAGATGTGTGATTTTACCGATAATACCAAGTTATTCCCAGAGAGTCAGTGGGGCCAGCATGACTGGTGGAGGCTGCAGGCTAGTAAGGTTGAAATACTACATTTTTCTTTTGATACTATGTTTTCATGTATTGAAAAGCTATTTGTATTTCTTTTTTTTTAACATTTTGTTTATTTATATATTTATTTACTAGCTAGAGATAGAGAAATTGAGAGGGGAGGGGGAAGATAGATAGAGAGAGAGAGAGAGGTGGGGGGGGAAGAGAAAGACACCTGCAGCATTGCTTCACCACTCGTGAAGCTTTCCCCTTGCAGGTGGCGACCAGAGGCTTGAATCTTTGTCCTTATGCACTTTAACATTGAGTGCTTAACCAGGTGCGCCACCACCTGGCCCCTTGTATTTCTTTCTTGATGAGTTGTTTCCTTTTTTCCCCCTGTTTGATTGTTGCCCTTTGTTTTAGGAGGACCTCTTTTTATATTATGGAAGTCAGCTATCTGCATAATGTGAAGCAAATCCACCCCCTTCCCAATTTCTTCTTTATCTCTAGACTTGACTTGAACAGACTTTATTTTATTGTGGTTAGATGGGTCTGTCTAATATCTTTTTTAAGTCTCATTTTACTTGACTTTTAAAATTTTATTTATTTATTTATTTATTATTGGATAGAGACAGAGAGAAATTGATGGGGGAGAAAGAGAGAAAAAGAGACAAAGAGACACCTGCAGCTTTGTTTCACCACTCCTGAAGCTTTCCCCCTTCAGGTGAGGAACAGGGGCTTGAACTTGGGTTCTTGTGCACTGTAATGTGTGTGTTTAACCAGATGTGCCACTGCCTGGCCCCTCAGTCTTATATCTTATAGCTTCTAAATTTTTAAAATTTATTGTCACATTTAGCTTTCTCTACTCTTTGATAATTATATTCTATTCAAAGCATTTTTCAAGTTTGCATTCCTGTCTTTTTAAATATTATATTTATTTTAATGAGAGAGAGAGAAACTGCCTCCCTGCTCACGTCTGGTTCATGGTGGTGCTGGTCATTGAACCTGGGACACCAGAGCCTCAGGCAGGAAAGTCTTTTGTATCACCACTATGTTATTCTCTTCATCCCATATTCAGTATTTTTATCATTGCATTTTTTTTTGCCCTTGTTGTTTTTCATGGTTGTTGTAGTTATTGTTGATATTGATGTTGTCATTGTTGGATAGAGAAATGGAGAGAGGAGGGGGAGAGAAAGACAGACACCTGCAGACCTGCTTCACTGCTTGTGAAGTGACTCCCCTGCAGGTGGGGAGCTGGGGGCTTCAACCGGGATCCTTATGCCGTTCCTTGCATTTTGTGCCACATGTGCTTAACCTGCTTCACTACCACCCGACTCCCTTATCATTGCATTTTTATATATTTATCTTTAACTTAATTTGAAATGCTTTTGATATGTGGATTCCAAGTTTATATTTTTGCAAATAAGTGCCTCAGGTGGCCTTTGTCATTCACTAGTTCTCTTACACATGCCACCTCTTGTTTTTCCCTCCCCCTTTCTATTTAATTTGATAGGACAGAGAGAAATTGAGAGGGGAGGGAGAGGTAGAAAGGGAGAGGGGAGGGAGAGGGAGACACTGCATCATCTCTCGTGAAGGGTTCCCCCCTGCAGGTGGTGAGCAGGGGCTTGAACCCAAATCCTTGCACATGGTAACTGGGTGTGCCACTACCTAACCCCTTCACAAGCCATTTCCATATATAATCTTCATTTACTTATTATTGGACAGAGCTAGAGAGAAATAGGGAGAGAGAGACATACACATCTGCAGCCCTGCTTCACCACTCATGAAGCTTTCCCCCTGCAGGTGGGGACCAGGGCCTTTAACCTGGGTCCTTGTGCACTGTGTGCACTTAACCAGGTGCAGCAACACCTGGCCCCACCACTTCTTATTATCACATACTGTATTACAAATCTATGCCAGATAATTCCAGCAAATTTACTTAATTCAACAAACTCAAAAATATTTATTTAGGGAGTCGGGTGGTAGCACAGTGGGTTAAGCGCACGTGGTGCAAAGTACAAGGACCAGTGTAAGGATCCCGGTTTGGGCCCCTAGCTCCCCACCTTCAGGGGGTCACTTCACAAGTGGTGAAGCAGGTCTGTAGGTGTCTGTCTTTCTCTCCCTCTCTCTGTCTTCCCCTCCTCTCTCTATTTCTCCCTGTCCTATCCAACAACGATGACAATAAGAATAACTACAATAATAAAACAACAAGGGCAACAAAAAGGGAATAAATAAATAAATATTTTAAAATGTATATTTAGTTAGTTAATGAGAGAGAGAGATTGAAAATGAACACCAAAGCATCACCTGGTACACTTGCTGGGGACTTGAACTGGAGACCCTATGCTTGCTAGTCCAAAGTTTTACCTTCTGCTCCATCTCCCAGGCTGCCAACTCAGCAAACTGTTTTGAATCATTATCCATAAATTAACCATTCCTCCTTGCTCTACTGTTTTAGGAAACTCTATAGTGAGTGTTCTCAAAGACATTTTGTTTTTGTAATTATTCACCACAAACTAGCTTATGACTTCCTGTGAGGCCTATTTTTTTAGTTATCGGAATTTTTAACCTTTTTTTTTGCCTCCAGGGTTATTGTTGGGGCTCAGTGCCTGCACCATGAATCCACTGCTCCAGGAGGCCACTTTTTTTTCTCTTTCGTTGCCCTTGTTGTGGTAGCCTTGTTATGGTTATTATTGTTATTGATGTCATTTGTTGTTGGATAGGACAGAGAGAAATCGAGAGAGGAGGGGAAGACAGAGAGGGGGAGAGAAAGAAAGAAACCTGCAGACCTGCTTCACCGCCTGTGAATCGACTCCCCCACAGGTGGGGAGCCAGGGGCTCGAACCCAGGATCCTTACATCGGTCCTTGCACTTTTTGCCACGTGCGCTTAACCCACTGCGCTACCACCCGACCCCAATTTTTATCCTTTTGAGCTGCTTAAAAGTCAGACTCGGAAAGCTCTCTTGTGTCTTCACATACAGGCACACAAAGACAGCTCACACTGTTGAGTCCCACTGCAAGACAAGATGGTTTGTGTGGGTCTGAAGAGTGTTGCGAGGGGTCAGGCAGGCAGTGGCACACTGGATTAAATGCACATAGTATGAAGCACAAAGACCCATGTAAGAATCACAGTCGAGCCCCCTGCTTCCTGCCTGCAGGGGGGTGTTTCATAAGTGGTGAAGGAGGTCTGCAGGGGTCTATCTTTTTCTCCCCCTCTCTTATCTTCCCATCCCCTCTCAATTTCTCTCTATCCTATCCAATAAAACTGAAAAAATGACCACCAGGAACAGTGGATTCAAAGTGCAGGCACCAAGCTCCAGCAATAACCCTGGAGGCAGGGGAAAAAAGTGCTGTGCTTTTTATCATGGACCACACGTAGGTCTGCACCAGGCTTCTGCAGTGTGTAATAGTGCTGATGTGCTTACTGACACAACCCAGGGTGTTGTGAGTCTGGGACCTTGTGAAAAGATGGTTCTGTCTTGTTAATAGAGTAGTCAAGGACACATCATTATGGCAAGCAGTCAGGAAATTATGTGTGTACTCTGGTGCTTTAGGAAAATGGTGCCCTCAAATTTGGTGATGCTCTTGTAATTTCAGGTAATGACAACTTTCCTGCTGGCCCAGGAGGCAGTGACACTGTGGAGGCTGAACTGAGAAATTCTGTGTGAACCTCAACTTCCTGTTCTTTCAGTTTTTTCCTCTCCTGCCCTCCTCAGCCCACCATTCATGCTGGCAACCCCAACCCCACCCCCAAGCAGCGCACCTTCCAGCGTACAGGTGGCTAAGCACACGGGATGCCTGCCAGGAGAAAGAAACAAACACTCCCAGAAAGACACACAGCGCTCAGGTGTTTCCTGCTCTACATTTTTACTTGGCAGCAAGATAAACAAAGGGCTATGATTTGGGGGTGGGGGGGACTTCAAATATCATCTATTGCTGGGAGAGGCTCCCTGGGCCTGTACTCTACTGTGGGCCCACTGTACTCTCTGCCTCTGCCCAGAGGCCTGTCCCCAGATACTGGAGACTATATTGTTTCCACCTTCCCTACAGAAACCTCCCACCCTGTGAGCCTTTGGAGTAAGAGAGGCATTTCATTCAGTGGGGCACTTGACCCAGAGTCACAGGCTGCTAGAGCTAAAGGAAACCTGCTCAAACCCTTCTGTTTTGTCTTGTCCTTCCTTTCCCTTCCCTTCCCTTCCCTTCCCTTCCCTTCCCTTCCCTTCCCTTCCCTTCCCTTCCCTTCCCTTCCCTTCCCTTCCCTTCCCTTCCCTCCCCTCCCCTCCCCTCCCCTCCCCTCCCCTCCCCTCCCCTCACCTCACCTCCCTTCCTCTCCCTTCCCCTCCCCTTCCCTCTCCTTTTTTTTTGACATTTTATTTATTTATTTATATAGAGACAGATATTGAGAGGAAAGGAAGAGGTGGAGAGGGAGAGACAGTGTGCTGGGTGATAAGCTTGCCTATTTGAGCACACAGGCTACCATGCGCACAGACCCAGGTTCAAGTCCACACCTGCATGAGGGATGCTTCACAAGTGGTGAATCAGGTCTACAGGTATTTCTCTCTCTCTCTCTCTCTCTCTCTCTCTTTTATATCATTTTTTCTTGCCACTAGGATAATTGCTGGGACTTGGTGCTGGCACTACGAATCCACTGCTACCCATGGACATTTTTTCCTTTTTTCTTTCTCCCTCTATATTCCCCCATCCCCTCTCAATTTCTTGTTGTCCTATCAAATGAAGAGAAAAAAAAAAAAGAAGACAAAGGAGAAGGAGAAGGAGAAGGAAAATAATGGCTTCCGCGAGCTATGGATTTGTTGTGTAGGCACCGAGCTCTAGTGATAACCCTGCTGGCAATAAAAAAAGAAAGGAAGAGAGACACCTGCAGAACTGATTCACTACTCATGAAGACCTTCCCCCTGCAGGTGGAGACTGGAGGCTTGAACCCTGGTCCTTGTACACTAATGTGTGTGCTTACCCCGGTGCACCATCATGTGGCTCCATATCCAAACCTTTCCGCTCTTGACAGTCATTTTTTCCTTTTTTAGAGAGAGAGAATTTGAGAGGAATGGTGGTGATAGAGAGGGAAAGAGACAGTCACCTGTCGCACTGCTTCACTGCTATAAAGCCTCTCCCTTGCAGATGGGGACCAGGGCTTGAACCTGGATCTTTTTTTTTAATATTTATTTATTTATTCCCTTTTGTTGCCCTTGTTGTTTTATTGTTGTAGTAGTTGTTGTTATTATTGTCATCATTGTTGGATAGGACAGAGAGAAATGGAGAGAGGAAGGGAGGATAGAGAGGGAGAGAGAAAGATAGACACCTGCAGACCTGCTTCACCGCCTGTGAAGCGACTCCCCTGCAGGTGGGGAGTGGGGGCTCTAACCGGGATCCTTATGCCAGCCCTTGCACTTTGCACCACCTGTGCTTAACCCGCTGCGCTACCACCAGACTCCCCAACCTGGATCTTTAAGCATGGTAACACGTGTGCTCTACTGGGTGCATAGTCCACCCTCCCCCAGCCCAGTGTTCTATACTTTAGTTTTGTAACAGAGAGTGGGAACCAGGCCAGAGAGGAGAGACACTGTAGCATTGCTCCACCATCCGTGGAAGAGCCCTAGTGCATCCATAGTGCTCCTGTGTTGTGCTGAGGCTTAAACCTAAAGCCACCTGTGAATGTGGAAAGGTATATGTTCTAGCAGATGAACTGTCTCCTGGCCTCCATATGGCTTTCTTTCCCTGCTTTCTTAGTCCTTGCATGTACTCTGGGGGGTATTTGACATTCTAACTTGGCTTTCTGTTTCTCTGCCGCCAGACACACTGAGATACCATAGAAGATAATGAGATAAAAAATGTTGCGTGGGCGGGGGGGGGGGGGTTTGATAGCATAATGGTTATACAAAGAGACTCTCCTGCCTGAGGCCCTAAAGTCCCAGGTTCAAGCCCCCACACCACACCACCATAAGCCAGAGCTGAGCAGTGCTGATAGAAAAGAAAAAAAAAAAATGTTGTGTATTTTTCCCTTTAGGTCCCCTCTCAGGGGTCTTTGCCTGCTCGAGCCTGGGACCCAGCGATGAAGCAGAGTTTTGCCTTTGACAACATTGGCTATGAAGATGGTCTGGACAGTCTATGCCACTCACAGGTGGCCAGCAGCATTCTCAGCATCCTGGGCATGACCTGCCAGTCGTGCGTAAAGTCCATTGAGGGCAGGATTTCCAGCTTGAAAGGTGTCGTGAGCATCAGGGTCTCTCTGGAGCAGGGCTATGCGACCGTCAAGTACATACCCTCAGTCGTGAGCCCACAGCAGGTTTGCCGGCAGATTGAGGACATGGGCTTTGAGGCGAGTGTGGCAGAGGGCAAGGCCGCCTCTTGGCCCTCCAAGGCTGCGCCTGCCCTCGAGGCCGTGGCCAAGCTGCGGGTGGAGGGTATGACTTGCCAGTCCTGTGTCAGCTCCATCGAAAGCAAAATCGGGAAGCTGCAGGGTGTGGTGAAGGTCAAGGTCTCTCTGAGCAGCCAGGATGCCATCATCACCTACCAGCCTCACCTCATCCAGCCCCAAGACCTCAGGGACCACATCAGTGACATGGGCTTTGATGCCACTATCAAGAACAAAGTGGCCCCCTTGAGCCTGGGACCCATTGACATTGGACTGCTGCAGGGTGCCCACCCCAGGATCCCATCATTAGCTTCCACAAACCAAAACTGCAACAACTCAGAGAGCCTGGGAGGGGCTGGGAGCCAGACAGCTACCCTGCAGCTGTGCATAGACGGTATGCACTGCAGGTCTTGCGTCCTGAATATCGAGGGGAATGTGGGCCAGCTTCCAGGGGTCCATAGCATCAGTGTGTCCCTGCAGAACAGAACAGCCCATGTACAGTACGACCCTTCCCGTGTGACTCCAGGTGCCCTGCAGCAGGCCATTGAGGCCCTCCCACCTGGGAACTTCAGAGTGACCCTTCCTGATGGGGCAGAAGGGAACAGGGAAGAAAGCAGCCCTACACCGGATCACTTGCCTGGCCCCAGCCAGGGGCCTCAAGTGCAAGACGCTTGCAGTACTGTGACGCTTGCCATTGGGGACATGACTTGTGCATCCTGTGTCCAGTCCATTGAAGGTCGGATCGCCCAGAGGAAAGGGGTCCGGCAGGTACTTGTCTCCTTGGCTGAAGGGACTGGGAGGATTATCTACAACCCTCTTGTCACTAACCCAGAAGAGCTCCGAGCTGCAGTGGAGGACATGGGGTTTGAAGCAGCAGTCATTTCTGGTACGTAGCTGATGTGTGTGATGTGCACTTTGGAGTCACCCCCTTTCTTTGTGTCTCTCAACGTGATAGTCACAAGTTGGATGGGTGGCCCACGATTCTTCTCTCACATGTCCACTGTAGTGGTGAAATTCTCCTGTGAAATAATATATCGTTGGTCATTTGCCTATGAGAGGTTTTCTGACAGATTGAGAACCCTGACTTCAGGGCCCATCCTAACATTTACTCCCATTCTAGATATGTCGTGATAGAATTTTTAAGTTTTGGGAGTCAGGTGGTAGCGCAGTGGGTTAAGCGCACGTGGTGCAAAACACAAGGACCGGCATAAGGATCCCAGTTAGAACCCCCGGCTCCCCACCTGCAGGGAAGTCACTTCACAGGAGTGACTTCTTTCTCTCCCCCTTTCTGTCTTCCCCTCCTCTTTCCATTTTTATCTGTCCTAACAATGACGACATCAATAAAAACAACAATAACTACAACAGCAATTAAAAAAGGGCAACAAAAGGAAAAATAAATAAATACAAAAAAATTAATAAAAAAAAGAATCGTTAAGTGTTTAGATTTTGCCTTTCATGTAGGGAAACTAGCATGACAAGCTCAGATGTTCGGCTTCTTTTCCAAAAAGAATTATGATTCCTTCCCCCCACTTTTTCTCCTTCCCTCCTTCTCTGCCTTCCTTCCTTTCTTCTATTCTTCCTTCCTTCCTCCCTGTTTTATGGGAACATCATATTTTTGTTTTTGTTGTTGTTTTTATTTTTCCTCTCTCCAAAGGAATCGTTTCTCTGTTAAGCAAAACAAAAGATCTGTCTGGGGTCTCACCACCCCAGAGCCTATTCTGTTGAAAGTAGGACTTAAAGAACAGACTTGTATTTTCAGAGCCAGAGCTTTGTCCATGTGTGAATTCACTGCTCCCAGGTTGCTTTTTCTCATTGGAGGTATGTGTAAGGGGGGGAGAAGACATCAGAGCAGCAGAGCTTCTCCTGGTGCCTGGCACTCCTGTGGGGCTTGAGCCTGAGGCACACATGTCGCAAGGCATGCATCCTACTTTGTGAGCTAGCTCTCCAGCTTTAGGGTAAGAATTTGAGGAATGTTTCCTGACCTTTTTTTTTTTAATCGAATTTGAAAGAGACCATAGCGTACAAACTCCCTCCGATTTGATGGATGGCCAGGCTCCGTCTTGAATCATGTGCATGGCAAAGCAGCTCACTATCTTAGTGAGCTATATCCATGGCCCTCTTGACTCCCCTAACAGCTGTGAGATGAGGGCTGGTATGATGTTGTTCGTCAAGCCCTGTGCCCACTGAGCTGGGTATCTCATCTGTCACTAGACACTTTCCATGGTGATGGCAGTCTCTGGCCTGCTAGCAAGTAGCTGGTCACTTGCTACTTTCCCTGATTAACTCACATTGTGAACTTGTGTTGTTGGGACCTTAGCAGTGCACCCAGGTGGGGGATGCTGAGCCATCCATGGAGCTGAGTAGGGTGAATAGGAATGAGCCCTTGAGTGGCAGGGTGAGGCTGCCAGGAGCTTTGAGGACCCAGGATACAGCACTGAGGAAGCCGCATGGGGGGGTGAGAGGGGGGTGTCCCCCTGAGTGTGAAGATTTGAGGAAGAACAGTGAGTGGGAGGGCTGGGGAGATAGTATAATGGTTATGCAAAAAGACTTTCCTGCCTGAAGCTCCAAGATCCCAGATTCCGTCCCCTGTACCACTATAAACCAGAGCTTAGCAGTGCTTGCTCTCTTCCTCTCTCTCTCTGTCTGATTGCTCTTGCATTAAAAATAAATATTAAAAAAAAAAAAGAACAGTGGTTGGATAGGATAGTCAGGTGAAGCTTTCATGTCAGGCACAGGGTAACCACTGTGATTTTGATCAGAGGCAAAGCACACCTGGTTTTATTTTAGAAGGATCATGGTGTCAGGTGTGGTGTAGATTGAATCAAGGAGGCCAGTGAGAAGGCTGGGTGAGAAACCCCATGAGGTAGAAAGCAGGGCATGGATTTGGAAGATGTCTCATAGGCCAGCTCCATTGAGCAGTGCTGGATCCCAGGCATGTGTGTGACAGGGAGGTTCACCAGGGCTTTTCAATGGGCCTCTGGCTGCAGTGCACATTGGGAAACCCTGGCACATGAATCTCAAATTCTGGAGAAAGTGGGGCTTAGTGGGAGCCTTGGGAAGTGACAGCAGCTGGGAAGGGGCATTGGAGAAGGGGAAGGAACACAGGGTGGTTCTCTGGTGTGAAGGAGGAGGAAGACTTCACCCACCAGCAGTGGGGCTAATGGGTGGAGCCTGGAAATAAAGGAAGATACCTCAAGACCTCAGTTTATAGGGTCAGGTGGTGGCGCACCTGGCTGAGCACACGTATTACAATGCACAAGAATCCAGGTTCAAGCCCCTGGTCCCTACCTGCAGGGGGAAAGCACTGCAAGTGGTGAAGCAGTGTTGCAGTTGTCTCTCTGTCTCTCTCCCTCTCCCCTCTTGATTTCTGACTGTTTCTATCCAATAAATAAATAAAATGATAATAAAAATTTAAAATAATAATTAAAAATAAGCCCTCTGCTTATTTCACTGCAGAGGCCTGGGGTGAGCTTGGAGGAAGCCACTGGAGGCTTGGCAGTAAGAAGTGAGCCCAGGACGACAGTGAGGAGGTGCAGGCCTACTTTACTAGCTTAAGCCAGCAAGGGCTGGTGAGGGCAGGGAGTAGACAGGGATGGTGAGAGAAGCTGAAGGAGAGAAAACAGGCCTTTTATGAGGGGTAAACATGTGAATGGCAGCAGTAAGCTATTTGGATCCAGGTCAGTATGAAGCATGGCCTGTTTCCTCAGCCTGCAGGCTGGATTTTAACACTGGAGCAGGGCAGCCAGCCTGGCACCAACAAGAGCTCATGGGCCAAGCCCAACTGTGAACTTCCACTGGCAAAGGAGATAAAGTATATCTGTTTGAAAAGTAAGCTCTGGGGGTGGGTGGTGGCATACCGGGGTTAAGCACACATAGTACAAAGCTCAAGGACCTGCTCAAGAATCCCAGTTCAAGACCCGGCTCCCTGCCTGGGGGGGGGGGGGTCTGCTTCACAAGCCATGAAGCTGGTCTGCAGGTTCTATCTTTCTCTCTCTCTATTTCCCCCTCCCCTCTCAATTTCTCTGTCCTATCCAATAAAAAAAAAGTGAGGGGGAATGGCCTCTAGGAGCAGTGGATTTCTAGTGCCAGCAATGAGCCCCAGCGATAACCTTAGAGGCAAAAAAAAAAAAAAAAAAGTAAGCTCTATTGTGATACTTTCATGCACACACTACTTGAGGTAGTGGGTGAATATGTGGTGTGGCATGGAGGCCCAGTTCTGTACTTTGTATTTTATACCATGTTTCAGGATCCCCCCACCCCACTTTTTTTTTTTTTTTTTTACAAAAATCTATAGGGAAGACACAGTGTAAGAGTGAGTCTTTGTGCAGAGGAGATAGTTTAATGGTTATGCAAAAAGGCTCTCGGGGTCAGCCATTGGTGCACTGGGTTAAGTGCACATAGTACAAAGAGCAAGGACCCATGTAAGTATCCCAGTTCAAGCCCCTGGCTCCCCACCTGTAGGGGGCTCACCTCACAAACCTTGAAGCAGGCCTTCACATGTCTTTCTGTCTCTCTCCCTCTCTATCTCCACCTCTCCTCCTCCCCTCTCAATTTCTGTCTGTCCTATACAATAAAAATGAAAAATAGCCGCCAGGAGTAGTGAATTTGTAGTGCCGGCACTGAGCCCCAGAGATAACCCTGGAGCCAAAAAAACAAAAACAAAAAAAAACCTCTCATGCCTGGGGCTCTATGGTCCCAGGTACACTCTCCCACACCACATAAGCCAGAGCTGAGCAGTTCTGGTGCCTCTTCACTTTCTCCTCCTCTGCTTCCTCCTCCTCCTTCTTCTTCTTCTCTCTCTCTCTCTCTCTCTCTCTCAGCAAAACAAACAAGCAAACAAATAGTGACTCTTGTACTTAAAAAGATGAGAACAGCATAGAATGATCCTCTGCTGTAGTGTGAGGTCTAATGGTGGATCATTTGTGTTGAACCATGTAATGAGACTGGGTGTGACTTAGTCAGCCTGGAAATGAGGAATGCTTTTTATTGGGCAGAGTTATTACTGTGTTTAAACCAAGACATATCATGGTATCATACTTAGCAAATGAAGGTATATGAAAATATAGGACATCTCATTAAATATGAATTTCAGATAAACAATAATGTTTTCATATATATCTCATGCAGTATTTAAGACATACTTATCCTAAAGTATTTCTAAGTTTAACTGAAATTTAAGTTGTTGAGCTAAAAGTCTTGTGTTTCATGTGAAAACATTTTGTTCCACCTGCAGGGACACCGGTATGATCCCACCACTTTCCAGTGGACTGGTTTTTCCCATTTTAATTTCAAATAAAGATAAGGCGCGGGGGGGGGGGGGGGAGTAAGAGAGATACCACAACCGCAGGACCTAGCTCCACCAGTCATGAAGCTTCTTCTAGTACTGTACATAGTGCTTCTATGTGGTGTTGGGGGATTGAACCTGGGTCCTCACTCCAGGTAAAGTGTGTACTCTTCCAAATGAGCTATCTCCTGATTCCTCATGTGATCACCTTAGTTTAGGAGCAGCCTGTTTGTATTTTGATGATTATCTGTTATAGCCTCTTAAAAAGGCATTATTTGTATATTATATTGTTTGCACATCATATTTTACATTTATATTCCCTACACTTATATTTGTATTTCATCTTTATAGTATTTATATTGTATATTATATTCGTTGTATATGATGGAATATAATGGAATAACTAGGCATTCCATGTGCTTTGTTTTATCTTTAATTCTGGAGCATTCAGCACATAGTAGCCTTTTAAATGTATCAAATATTTATAATAGATTCATTTTTTGTTGTGAGAGAGAGAAGAGAGGCCAGAGTGCCCTGGTAATATGTGGTTTTGGGGATCAAACTTGGGGTCTCATGTATGCAAACCATATACTCTGTCCACCAAGTCACCTCTCTGGCGCTGTGGTGCGTTTGTGAAGGAAATGAAAGAGAAAGAAAATAGTGAGCTCTGAGAGGTGGGGTCTTGGAGTAGCACTAGAGGGGTTTAATCAAGGGAGCTATTTATAGAGATGTTAAGTAAGTAAGAAAATTAAGAGGGTCCAGGTGGTGACACACCTGGTTGAGCGCACATTACATTGCACAAAGACACAGGTTCAAGTCCCTGGTCCCCACTTGTAGGGGGAAAGCTTTGCAAGTGGTGAAACAGTGCTGCAGGTCTCTCTATTTACCCTCCCCTTCTCGACTTCTGACTGTCTCTATCCAATAACTAAAAATATTTTTTAAAATAGAGAAAATTAAGTAAGAAGCCAAACTGGGAATGGGAAGGAAACCCAGGAGATTAATAAGTAGTAGCACAGGATGGGGCTGTGGGAAGTGGGAGCTGAGGTCTCCTTGTAGGGCTGCACCCACTGGCATGATGAGGGGGAGGCCAGGAGCTGGGCTCACAGTACATAAGTGGGTGGACACTTGGACTTTTCCCTCTTTCTGCTCTGTCCTTTCTCACCTGTTACTGCTCATGTGACAAATTTCACCAAAAATCAGCTGACATGGGAACCTGGGAAATGTAGTTTGTTGGGTCAGTCCCCTGTGGTCTGGGAGCAGAGTGAGTGAGGGGCCATCAGAAATAGAATTTCAGTTTATTTGACAGTTAAAGCATATTCACTCTTGGGTTTATCTGGAGGGCAGCTCTGCATTTGTTCACTGGCTTGCATGATAAGTTTTTTTTTTTTTTTTTGATGAATGGGTGAGTATATAGATGCAGTGTGAGGAAAAGATATCTGTTTAATGTAACATGCTCCCCTCAGGCTGGTAGATAGGCCATTCCCTCCCAGCAGTCCTCTCCCCCTAGTGCATGTTGAGGGTCTTCTGGATTCCTGGTGTACTGCAGGCAGCCGTGAGGCAATAGGAGGCAGCCCTGTACCTGTCTCTGTGTGAAGACTCTATAGGGAATCAGGGCGAGTGACTAAATACCCACGACAGGTTAGAATAAATGCAGCAGAAAAGGTGCAGGTCATCTGGGAGCCAGAAGGTAAGGGAAAAAGCCAGCATGTGGTGTTTTTTGTTTTTTCCCTGCATCATTTCACCATTCCCGGCAGACTAATTTTTCAAGATCAGATAAAGAGGAATAGAAGAGAGAGAGACAGAGAGAGAGAGAGAGAGAGCAAGAGAGAGAAAGAGATAGTACTACTCTTCTGCTCGTGAAGCTTTCTCAGCAGGTGCTCCCATGTGGTGGCCTGGTGACTTTAAACCCAGTCCTCACACTTTAGGTACAGAGTGTCCTCTACTTGTTGAACCATCTCCTGACTCACAGACTAATTTCTTCTGACCCATTTCTTAATTTCTAAAGTGGCAGTCTTTCAAGTATTCACCACATGGAGCCATTTTAAGAATTAAAGAAGGCCCCACAAGTATGCTTGCGCAGTGCCTACTGAGTTGTTACTGTTACCATCTTTATCTATTGAGAGCATCCGTACAACCAGAGCCGTCTATTCTCATTTGCCTGTAGTTGTCTCCCTCAGTGGGGAAGGAGAGACAGTGACAGAAAACACCAGTGCTCATGTAACCTCACTAAAAGTTTTTGTCTGAGTATAGTCGAGCTTGAGCCTTCTGTTCTGGGGTAGGGGCGGAGGGGCAGAGATTATATTATGGGACCAGTGGGTGACACACCTGGTAAAACACATACATCGCCATATGAAAGTACCCTTGTTCAAGCCCTTGGTCCCCACCTGCAGGGGAGAAGTGTGAAGCAATGTTATAGGTCTCTCTCTCTCTTCCTCTCCCTCTCTCTCTTCCCCCTCATCTTTCTCTCTCTTTTCTTTCATATTTCTCTCTCCCCTTTCAATTTCTCTATCCAAAAAAGAAAAGGAAAAGAAAGAAATAAAGATAGAAAATGGGGAACAGGCAGTTGTGTACCTGGTTAAGTACACACATTACAGAGCATAAGGACACAGGTTCAAGCCCCTGATCCCCACTTGCAGGGGGAAAGTTTCACGAGTGGTGAAGCAGTGCTACAGGTATCTCTCTATCTCTTTCCCTCTTTATCTCTCACTCCTATCTGTTTCTCTCTGTCTCTAATATAAATAACAAACAAACAAATAAAAATTTAAGAAAGAAAGAAGCCCCCAGGGAAGACGTGAAACTCTAGTCTTATCACTATTTAGTCCTATCAATAGCAATACGACATGTGGGAGGGGTGGATAGATTTAATATCTTAAATTCCCCAACTGCCTAGACTATAACGCTAAGCACAAATACTAGCTCTTGCTAGTAGTTATTTCTGCTAATAGTTATTTTAGATTTGCAAAATGATCATACTCTGATAAGGGGATTAATTGTTTATGGATCTCTAAAAATGTATAGGAAAATAAAGTTCTGCAAGCATCTAAATCAAATACAGCTTTAGGCCAGATAGGTCAAGACCTTTTGACCTTGTAAGTATTTAAAATACGAGGAAGTTCGGATACCGCTAGAAGCATTCAGATCATAATGAAGTCAAGTATAATAACACAGGTACTTAGCCCCCCAACTCATCTGGCTATAATAAATAGTTAATTATATTTTAACTTTCTCTAAGACTGTAAGAAACCCCTTGCATCCTCTTTAAGACCTGCATTTCTCCTAGTCCTGGTACCGCTAGGATATGCCCATACTTCTTGAAATTCCTTTTCTGTGATTCCTTACTGCCATACCAACCCTGCCAACTTTAACCAAATTGCTACTGGTGTTGCCACCCCGCATTATGCCTCTATTGAAATCCTACTGTGGACTGTAACCTGAGATACCAGCCTGAGAAGTCAACCTAGCAACTCTTCAAATCTGGTGCCCTACTCTGACACCATTCTCTCAGACAATATTCTCATCCAACCTCAGCTTAGTTACCAAACTCAAGCAAAGCTATTATAGTTGTATGCCCCCAGGAACATGCCTAAAATGTTTTCCCTAGCTTTCTTCTACCCTAAAATCCCTAATCTTATCTGCTCTGATTCTACTTTCTGGCTGCTGTTCATTAACCATCTTGTCTCAACCTAGGTCATACCACCTTCCAGATACCAGGCTGCAGATGCTACCATGACTCCACCCCAACTTCTCTGGACAGATGATCTCACCAGTGTGTCCTGGACCCTTGCATCTCCAGTGCACTGGTCCACTAAGGAAAGATAGAAACAGGCTGGGGCCCCAGATCACATCAAATCGATGGGGTTCACAGTCAACAATATTTATACCCCTTTCCCATATTTGGGAGCTACTCTCTTCCCTGATCCAGCTTTCTGGTCCTTTTTCCAGCCATGATATCATCTCCCCAGACAATAACTTGGATCCACCTGCATATCAGATGTCAGGCTCAGGGGAAAAAAGAAAAAAAAAACTAGTATAGCCACAGGCCCTTTGGAATATAACTAAAATATGCCTACTAGCTATCTACAAAATGGAGGACCCCCCCCCCAACTCTTTATCTGCACTATTCCAGCCTTTAGGTCCATGATTGGTCAACAATTCATTTGGCTTTGCATGTTAACTCTTCAGCCACCAGGTTCTAGATGCTAGCATGATCCAACCAGACTTGCCTGGACAGATAACCCCAATGTGTCCTGGAGCTCTGCTTCCCCAGAGCCCTTCCCCACTAGGGAAAGAGAGAGACTGGCTGGGAGTATGGATCGATCAGTCAACAGCCATGTTCAGTGGGGAAGCAATTACAGAAGCCAGACCTTCCACCTTCTGCATCCCACAATGACCTCGGGTCCATACTCCCAGAGGGTTAAAGAATAGGAAAGCTATCAGGGGAGGGGATAGGATACAGAGTTCTGGTGGTGGGAATTGTGTGGAGTTGTACTACTCTTATCCTATGGTTTTGTCAATGTTTCCTTTTTATAAATAAAAAATTTAAAAAAAATAGGCAGGGGTATGGAACAACCTGTTAGTGCCTATGCTCAGTGGAGAAGCAGCTACAGAAGCCAGAACTCTGACCTTCTGCTCCCCATAAACAACCTTGATCCATACTCCCAGTGGGGGTGAAGTGACAGGATGAAGATAAGGGGACTCTGCACTCCAGCTCCATCAGCACCCAGAGAGAGAGAAGGAAAAGGAGAGGGACATATGGAGGTAGCTTTGATGTCATGAGTGGTTTAGAGGGAAAGAGAGAAGTGAATCAGGAAAAGAAGAGGTAACTTTGTATAAATGTGGACAGATAATTGTAGAGAAGATGGTTGGCTCATGTCCACAACATTAGGGGAACTGTGGTGGATTGCAGTGGGGAGAGTGAAGATTCAGAACTCTGGTGGTGGGAATGGTGTGGAATCAAACCCCTGTCGATATGTAATTCTGTAATTTAAAAATATAAAAAAATAATAAATTTTTAAAAAGAAAGAAGGAGGCCTCCAGGAGTGGTGGATTTGTAGTGCAGATACTGAGCCCCAGCAATAATCCTGACAGCAATTTTAAAAATCTGTTAATTTATCTCTAATTTGAACAATTTCTGACATTTTTCTTCTAGAAAACCGTCCTAGCAACCAGGCTGACAAGCATAGTTCGGGACATTCCATGATGCAGACCACAGCTGGCACATCAACACCCCCACAGGCGGTGGCTCCCCAGACTCCCCAGACAGGGGACTCCCCTAAGAACCAACACCCCAGCCGCTCCTCAAAGGCCCCACCAGCCTTGGCTACAGTAGCCACTCAGAAGTGCTTCCTTCAGATCACAGGCATGACCTGTGCATCCTGTGTGTCCAACATAGAGAGGAACCTGCAGAAAGAAGCCGGTGAGTGGTCCTGGGGATCTAGTGGCAAGTTCACTCTCTGACAGTGTGAGCCATTATCTGGTTGGCATGGGTCCCTGACAGTCTCTCTTCAGAGTAGCGTTTTGTTTGTTTGAGATAAAATGTGACTGAGTCAGTTAGAAACACAGTGTAAAGGTCACATTCCATGGGTAGTTTCTGTAATTAACTTGACCTACATGTAGTTTTTCAATCCCGGCAACCTCTCACTATGAAATTAATAGCTGGACCCTGCTTTGGTGACCTTCCAATTTAAGATGCACAGTCCTGTTGTACCTACAAACTAGAGTGTTGTCGAAATGGCAGTTGGGTGGTATTTTTAACTCCAACAGTGATCCTCACCTGGCTTGGCTGTATTTTAGCCTCAACTGGGAACTTTTGAAGCATTCGTAGTGCTTATCCTGAGAGTGTGATGAAATTTATCTGAGTTAAGCCCCTCGGAGCCCCTGGTAGACAGTACACTTTACCATGCTTGAGGGCTTGGGCTCAAGTCCTCAGCACCATGCACAGCACCAGGAAGCTTCTGGGGCAGACATCTTTATTTGTCAGGTTGAGCTTGTCATCCCAGAGACCTTGCCTAAAAATATTCAAGCTGTGGCCTGGTGGTTTCAGGTATTGTCTCTGTGCTGGTGGCCTTGATGGCCGGGAAGGCAGAGGTTAAGTACCACCCAGAAGTCATCCAGCCCCTTGAGATAGCTCAGCTCATCCAGAGCCTGGGCTTTGATGCCACAGTCATGGAAGACTATGCAGGCTCAGATGGAGACCTGGAACTGATTGTAAGTATGACAGTGGGGCTGGAGCTGGGGGCCAGCATGCTGTATGTCTCTTTACTTCTCCTTCTCCTCCTTCTCCTTTTTTTTTTTTTTTTTCCTCCAGGGTTATTGCTGGAGCTCAGTGCCTGCACTCAAATCCACTACTCCTGGAGGCTATTTTTCCCTTTTTATTGCCCTTGTTTATTGTTGTTGTTATTGCTGTAGTTGTTGTTGGATAGGACAGAGAGAAATTGAGAGAGGAGGGGAAGAGAAAGTTAGATGCCTGCAGACCTGCTTCACTGCTTGTGAAGTGACTCCCCTGCAGGTGGGGTGCCAGGTGCTCAAAGCGGGATGCTTGAGCCAGTCCTTGTGCTTCATGCATGTGCGCTTAACTCGCAGCACTACAGCCCAGTCCCCCTTCCTCCTTTTCTTCCTTTCTTCAAATTCACTCTTTTTTATCTTTTATTATTTTATTTCAGTTTTTTTAACATAGAGACAGAGAGGTAGAGAGAGTAAAAGAGACCACAGCACTGAACTTTCTTTAGTGCTATGGGGTCTGGGCTTGAACCAGGGTCATGCACATGGCAGGGCAACACACTATCCATATGAGCTATTTCTTTTTTAAGAAAAAAATTTTTAACTTTTAATTTTATTTATTTATTTATTACTGGATAGAGACAGAGAGAAATTGAGAGGGGGTGGGGAGATAGAGAGGGAGAGAGACAGAGAGGCAACTGTAGCCCTGCTTTACCACTTGTGAAGCTTTCCCCCTGCAGGTGGGATTAATTTTTGTTGTTGTTGTTGTTTTTACCAGAGCACTGCTCCACTCTGGTTTATCATGGTTTGGGGAGGATTGAACCTGGTACCTTGAAACCTCAGTCAGGAGAGTCTCTTCGCATAAGCATTATGCTCTCTACCCCCTCGTGTGAGCTATTTCACTGGCCCTCTTTCTTTTTTTCCTTTTCTTACTCTTCTTCTTCTCTCTCTCTCTCTCTCTTTTTTTTGTCTTGTTTTTTTCTTTTGTTGTCACCAGGACTTCACTCTTTGGGCTTACTTTTTTCAGAGACAGAGGGAAAGACACCATAGCATTAAGTTTCCTCTAGCATGGTACGAGTCGGGGTAGAATGTGGGCAGCAGGTACTGGAGCCAGGCAAGCAATCTTGCCAGCAGACCAGGGCCTCTTTGGTAACCTGCAGATGCATACTGGCAGCTGCCTTGTCTGCAAGGGGTGCTCCTTCCTTGCTTCCTTATATCCTGTGTGCTTCTTTCTATATCAATAAAGGGAGCCTTAGAAGAAACCCACAAGGAACTGAGTAACACCATTTTACTGAGATGAAAAGGCCTTCTGTTTTCTTTATTGTGTGTAGTCACTGCCATTAGTGGTGAGTAAATGTTTGAGGAAAAGATGTTGAGGACATGAGTGGCACTCTGTGCTGTTGATAAGTGGTGCTATTTGTAGAACCAGCCCTTGGTGGAGGGTGGGCCTCCATGGGAGCTCAGGGACCACGGGGAAACTCCCATCCAGATGTGACCACTGCTACCTGTTCAGACCATTATCATGTGAAATATTACTGAGAAAGGTAAACCCTACTTTTTTTTAACAATATTTATTATTAAGTGTGCTTTTTTTAAAAAAAATCGTAAGTGGTATCAGTAGTTAATATTGTCATCTGCTGACTAGGGATTTTATTAGACATTTAAAAATACTTATTTTTTTGGATAGAGACAGAGAGAAAACTTAGTGGGGGAGAGAGAAAGAGACACCTGTGCCACTACTTTACTGCTCAGGAAGCTTCCCTTCTGCTGGTGGAGACTGAGGAGTTGAACCTGTGTTCTTCTTCCGGGTAACGTGTACTCTATTGGATGCACTACCACCATAATGATCTATCTCTCTGTATATATTTTTGCCATTTTTTTTTTTCCCTATGGCTCTGTCTTCTCTTCCTTTCTAAGTCATACCTACACCTGTTACTACTTCCAAAGGTCTTCCTTTTTTCCTCTTCTCTCTCCAGGTCCTGCCTCTGTCATCTTCTATCATCCCTCCCCTGCCTCACATCCCCTGATATGAGTATAGACCACAAATGGATTTGGGGGAGCAGAAAGAAGATGGGGGTTCTGAGTTCTGTAATTGTTTCTCCACTGGACATGGACATTAGCAGGTCGATCTATACCCCCAGCCTATTTCTGTTTTTCTTTAGTGGAGTAGGGCTCTGGGGAGGTGGTGTTTTGGGACACATTGGTGAGATCGTCTGCCCAGGGAGTTCAGGATAAAATCTTAGTAGCATCTGCAGCTAAGTGTCTGAAAGGCAGTAAGATATAAAGCAGGACAAAATGTTTAATAAAGAGGAACCAGGAAGTAGGAATAGAGCAGGCAAGAATAGGGATGTTAGGGTGGTAAGAAGCTAGGAAATCTATTTTAGGTAAATACCTAGATTTCTAGGGGTCCATGACTTTAGTAATTTTTGCTTGAGTTTGATAGTTAATGTGGAAGTGGACTAAGAATATTGTCTTGGAAGATGTAGTCAAAGTTGAGAATAGAACTAGAAAGTGGAATGAAGGCAGAGAGAAGCTTCCAAACCTGAAGAGAATATATAAATACAATTAACTATTTACTACATCAGTCTGACTCAGGGCCCATGTATTTAGCACAGTAACCTGTATAACTATAACTCTGTCAGTCTGAGTTAGCAGTTGATGATCACAGCACCCACCCCCTTTTTTAGACATTTGATGACTGTGTTTCATTAGTATTTAGGAAATACTGACCACTGGTCACTCACCAGAGTGAATTGTCTGGTTTGCCCAGTGCACATTACAGGGATGGCCTGTCTCACATTCAGTCCCCCTTTTTCCCATCAAGATATGCGCAAAAGAGTAACGAGTAGTTTCGTGGGGCTTGAGTTCTGACCCTGAAGCTGCAGGGATGCCTCTTAGCCAAAGGGCCCACACACCACACTCACAGAAGTTTTGAGTACTGACAGGAGCCAGGCCACCAGGTTCATCCCAGCTCTGCCCTGAGGGAGTGTGACTCTGCAAATGTCCCCAAGCCCCTCAGTGCTGCAGTTTCTGAGCCTTCTCTCATGCTGCCGGTGCAAGCAGCAAAGTACTTGCTTGGCACACTGCAGATGTTCACTAGATGTCACTTGTTATTACTTACTGCCCTGTGTATGGAAGTGAGACAAGAGCTTGGGAGCTTTGTGGCCTTTATGATGTTCTGTTTGCATCCCTTCCAACCTCCCAGTGGGTATGCTTTTCCTGTGTGTGGTCACTCTCTCTGCCATCTATCTCCTCCTTGAGTGCCCACCCTCAGACCATATGGGCGACGGCCTTTAGACCAGAGCTCCCCTCTCCTTCCTACTTGATTCTAGGTGGAGGGCTCCCTAGCTCTTCTAATACTCCATTCTGGAATAACTGACAAAGACTCTAGGTGCAGTTGTCTTCTCATTATTCTGACACCCATTACCCTTCAGGGGCTTCCTGTCACTAGCTGATTTTTTTTGTTGCCTGTTCAAGAACCTTCATGTGGACCCAGCCTTGTGCATTCTGTGCTCAGCCAAGCCTGGATATTGCTGCTGGCCTGACTTTTTTTTATTGCCACTAGGATTGTTTGAGCTCAGTGCCTGCATAACGAATCCACCACTCCCGGTGGCCATTTTTCCTTTCTCTCCTCTCCTCTCCTCTCCTCTCCTCTCCTCTCCTCTCCTCTCCTCTCCTCTCCTCTCCTCTCCTCTCCTCTCCTCTCCTCTCTTCTCCTCTCCTCTCCTCTCCTCTCCTTTCCTCTCTTCTCCTCTCCTCTCCTCTCCTCTCCTTTCCTCTTCTCTTTTCTCTCTTCTCTTCTTTTCTCTTCCCTTTTTTCCCCTCCCCTTTCCTCCCCTCCTTTTTCCTTCCCTTCCCTTCTTTTCCCTTCTCTCTTCATTTCTTTTTTTAAATATTTATTTGTTTATTCCCTTTTGTTGCCCTTGTTGTTTTATTATTATAGTTATTGTTGTTGTTATTGATGTCATTGTTGTTGGATAGGACAGAGAGAAATGGAAAGAGGAAGGGAAGACAGAGGGGGAGAGTAAGATAGACACCTGCAGACCTTCACTGCTTGTGAAGTGACTCCCCTGCAGGTGGGGAGCTGGGGGCTCGAACCAGAATCATTATGCCAGTCCTTGCGCTTTGCGCCACCTGTGCTTAGCTTGCTGTGCTACCGCCCGACTCCCCTCTTTTCTTCTTTTTTATTAGATAGCACAGAGATTAAGAGGGGAAAGCAAAGATAGAGAGACCAGCAGCACTGCTTCACCATTTATGAAGCTTCCCTCCTACAAGTGTGGTTCAGGTTCTTGACTTTGGGTCCTTGTGCATGATAGTGTATACATTAAACTAGACATGCCGCTGCCCAGCCTCTCTGACCAGTTTTTCATCTTTCTTAGTGCCTCTCCCTCTGTAGTTCATTTTCACACCTGCCACACCTGTTAGACCTGTCATCACCCCTGCTTTGTGAGTGTCTCAAGTCCCACCTTGCTCAGGCACTCCTAAATCCTTTCCTGCTGTTGCTAACAAAGTGTTGACATTAGCACCTTTGGGGCAAGCATAATCCAGGAGTCTGGGAAAACATTAACCATAGCTAATATTAGCTCCTTGGCACCAGGGAGAATCTTTCAGGCCCTCAAAGTGTTGGGGGTTGCACATCCTTTCTCATTTCAAGTAGAGAAGATGAATCGTTATTCCCTGGCACTGCTGGTGATGAAGACTGAGACCATATAGAGTGGCTCATAAAAGCCCATCATCGGGAGTCAGGCGTTAGTGCAGCGGGTTAAGCACACGTGGTGCAAAGCACAAGGACCGGCATAAGGATCCTGGTTCAAGCCTCTGGCTCCCCACCTGCAGGGGAGTCCCTTCACAGGCGGTGAAACAGGTCTGCAGGTGTCTTTCTCTCCCCCCTTTGTCTTCCCTTCCTCTCTCCATTTCTCTCTGTCATATCTAACAACAACGGCATTGATAACAACAACAATAATAACTACAACAACAATGAAAAACAACAAGGGCAACAAAAGGGAAAGTAAATTAATAATAAAAATTTTTTAAAAAGGCCATCATTGTCGGACCAGGAAGCCAAGTTTCACCTGCAGCCATCATCTTAATGGTGGGCTGCATCCCCTGTGCTGTGTTGGGGAAGAAGCACAGTCTATATCCCTGAAAGCCCTGGGGAAGTGTTGGGGGTGCCCACTTTGCACACAGGGTGTGGAGTCCAGAGTCTAGGGAAGAGTGCAGGTGTGTCTGTAGGCACAGCAACTGAGGAGCCCTCGACATGCTCCACTTGCTCTCAGGTGAGTGGAAGTTTGTTTTTTTTTTCTCCTTTGCTGCAGATCACAGGAATGACTTGTGCCTCCTGTGTCCACAACATTGAGTCCAAGCTCACGAGAACAAAGGGCATCACCTATGCCTCTGTGGCCCTTGCCACCAGCAAAGCCCACGTGAAGTTTGACCCTGAGATCATTGGTCCGAGGGATATTGTCAAAGTTATAGAGGTAAGCTATTCATTAAAGCAGTTACACTGACCTGGGTCAGGTGGTGGCAAACCTGGTTAAGCGCACACTTTACAGTGCGTTAGGACCCAGGTTCAAGCCCCTGGTCCCCACCTGCAGGGGAAGAGCTTCATGAGGGCTGCAGGTGTTTCCCTGTCTTTTTCCCTCTCTATCTCCCTCTCTCCTCTCAATAGCTCTCTCTTTATCCAATAATAAATAAATAAAAATATTTTAAAACAATGATACTGACCTTAAGAAGATAGTGGCATGTCATTATTGTAGGAAAGAGGAAAGGTAACTATGCAAAAAAGAAAGAAATGAAAGGTACCTAAAATCCTTACTACGATGATCCGTTACCTATGAAGAAAATGAATCATTTTAAAATTAGTTATGAGAGTATGTCTATATCACATTATTGAGGGGTGGGGGAGGGGGCCAGTGAATGTTTTAGAAAAAGATGGGAGCAGACAACATCATCATTTCAGATATTCCCAAGGAAAATCAGTACTGTTAAGATAACTAGTGCATGAGTTCAAATTGCTTAATGGTAATTTAAAAATACTATTTAAGTCTGTATCAAATATCTATCAGCCAAAGTGTTTTAGTTTTGGAACTAATCACTGTGCTTTGCCTCTATCCTAAGCTTGCTTTATAAATAGGGAGTTTGGTTATCTCAGCTATAGTAAATTAACTATGATAGTTTCCATGTACTCCCTGAATGGTTATAGACAGAAAGGACAAGATGAAGGTGTGACAACTAATGGTGAGGATAAGTAAATTTTAACCGAGGCTACCACTTAGGAAAGGAAACATCTGGTAGCAGACTTGATTCATGGGGGTATGGGAGGGGGTGTCTGAGTGTTCTGTTTGGCCTCCCAGAGCTCTTTGACTTGCAAATGTGCTGCTCCAAAGCTTTGCTGCTTGGAACCCAGCTAGCAGGTTGGAGAACTTGCACCCAGACCTTACACCTCCAGGCTCAGCAGCCTTTCTGTTTCCATCCATCTGTTGCCCATCCATGGCCCTTCCAGAACAGTAGTGAGATGAGGTGGTCCTTACAAACACACCTTACCCCACCCCCACCCCGTATTGGTAACACCCTGGCCGGCCTTCCCCCCAGCCCACTGAGCTCAGCACAGTCCCCTTCTGTCCTTACTTGAGGGCTGTCATAGTATCTTACTCCCACTCTTGTATCTCTGGGGTATCGTTTTTCTAGTGCAGTTAAGTCATTATTAGTTGTGAAAGGGCTTGTCTCTAGATAGTCTTAGATGCTCTGTCTTCCACCTCAGCTTTAATATTTGTGTAAAATCTCAGTTACAGAGTTTGGGGCCCCTTCTTGATGCTGTACTGGCTGACAATTTTCCTGTGTGGGTTCAGAAAGGATCCTAGAGACTCAGATGGAATGAGACAGAGAGGGAAGCGGGGCAAGGCAACAAAAGATGTGCCCAAGGTATCTGCTAAAAACATCAAGGACAGAGGCCCGGTCTCCCCCCGGCCTCAGTGACAGCCCAGGCTTGCAGATGTAGGAGTTAAGCTCTGCTGGGTGGGAGGTAGCCAGGGCACTGAGCCTGGGGGGCTGAGCCTCTGAGCCAACCCTCCTGACAACCCTGGGGCACCAGGAAGGCTCTAATTCACATTCTGACCTCAGTGTTGTCAGGCAGGGAACAAGAGCACCTCATCACTGCCTGTTTGGGATTCCTGAACTTAGAGATTCTGCGATCATCAGTCCCATTGATCCTCCTGGGGGCCTGTGAAGTTTATGTACTAGCACCTGTTGCCTTTGCCGATAGGGGGAGCCAGTATCTCCCTCCAAAGTATTTCCTTAGGGGGATGCAGCTGTTGACTGGCTACGGAAGAAGGGCAAACGCTAGAAGAAGGGGGATGCAGCCTCTAAATGTAGCTTGTGCCCATCTTCCCACAGGGCTTTTCAGGCAATTGGGTAAAGAAACCATGAAGGGAACAGGGTGCAGTCTTCTGGGGTCATCCAAGATAAGTCTTCTGATGTCTGAAGGTGTCAAACACTTTCTAACAATGCATGTATTGACTGTGCACCTTCCTTCCTGTTTCTCTCACCTCTCTCTTTTTTTTTTTTTTTTTAATAACAAGGAGATCGGCTTCCAGGCTTCCCTGGCGAAGAGAAACCCCAACGCTCATCACTTGGACCACAAAGTGGAAATAAAGCAGTAGGTGGAACAGAAATACTCTCCTTCTCCTAGGCCCAACTCTGTCTCACTCTGTGCTCTTCTGAGCCCCTGCTGCTTGATTCCTCGGGGCCTTCCACTCAGGCTCATTGCCTTTGCCCTGTAATGTCAGCCCTCCAGGGCAGTGCTGTCCAGTAGAACTTTCTACAGCGGCGTGTTCTGTCTCTGCACTGCCTAGTATGGTAGCCACAGCTACTAGGCACTTGTCATGGCAGCTGGTAGAACTGAAGCGCTGTATATACAATGTCATTTAAATTTTTTTATTTAAAAAATTGTATTAACTTTTACTTTTCTTCTATTTGATAGAGACAGAGAGAAATTGAAAGGGGAGGGGGACATAGAGAGGGACAGTGAGAAGAGAATAAAGAGAGAGATGACTGCAGCATCTCTTCATCACTCATGAAACTTGCACTCTGCAGGTAGGGACCAGGAGCTTGAACCCAGGTCCTTGTGCATGGTGGCTTGTGCACTCAACCTGTTGCACCACTGCCTGGCCCCCGGTATCATTTAATTTTAACGAACGTCAACTTAAATAGCCACTTGTGGCTGGTTGCTAAGATACTGGACAGCATTTAAGTTGGGTGGAAGGAAATGTAGATTTTTTTTTCTCCTCTCATACTGTTTTGACACTTTATTTGAATGGGTCCTAGAATGAAGATCTGAGTGCATAAATAATGGCCAAGTGGAAAGAAAAGGGCCTCGGGCACTGGAGGCTCAGATTCACTCACTGTTTCCGACATCACTTATTCAGTCAACAAACAAGCTGCTGTTGTGTGCAGGGTGCTGTGCCAGGAGCCAGGGATGGCTGAAATGGCATCTCTATATAGAGAGACCCATTCTCTGGGTAAGGGTGAGGGGGTCCTGGGAGGTTGGGGGACTGACAGGCAAAGGACACTTGACTGGACTGTGAGTGCTCTTGCCAGGCTGAGGATGGGGTGGTGTCAGAGACTCCTGTGATTTGCTGAGAGGCCAGAGAGGAAACAGGAACCAAGTGCAGGCCTGGGGCAAAGGCTGAGTTCTTGTAGAGTGTGGTTTTCAGACCACTAGGGCTTCCACACAACTACTGGGCTGGAATTTCATGGGTGCAGAAGCTACTGTGAAACCACAGTGGTCTACCAGGACCCATGATCTCAGGTCCTAGTGTTCATCAGGACAGTTTTGCTGTCCTTACTCGCTCAGTTTTCAGTAGTAGTACTTTAAAACTGACTGTCTACTTAAGTTCATACTAATAAAAGATGGCTTTCATCTATTTTTTTTTATTTAAGAAAGGATTAATTAACAAAACCATAGGGTAGGAGGGGTACAACTCCACACAATTCCCACCGCCCAATCTCCATATCCCACCCCCTCCCCCGATAGCTTTCCCATTCTCTATCCCTCTGGGAGCATGGACCCAGGGTCATTGTGGGATGCAGAAGGTAGAAGGTCTGGCTTCTGTAATTGCTTCCCCGCTGAACATGGGCGTTGACTGGTCGGTCCATACTCCCAGTCTGCCTCTCTCTTTCCCTAGTAGGGTGGGTCTCTGGGGAAGCTGAGCTCCAGGACATATTGGTGGGGTCTTCAATCCAGGGAAGTCTGGCCGGCATCCTGATGACACCTGGAACCTGGTGACTGAAAAGAGAGTTAACATACAAAGCCAAACAAATTGTTGAGCAATCATGGACCCAAAGCTTGGAAAAGTGGAGAGGAAGTATTAGGGAGGTACTCACTGCAAACTCTAGTGTACTTCTGCTTTCTTACTTTGGTGCCATACTCCAAACTCAGTCAATTTCTGCTTTGCGTTTCTACTTCTTTTTTTTTTTTTTACATGCATAACATTCCCCAGATTCCCATTTAACAATACAACCCCCACTATTTCATTCATCATTTTTCATGGACCTGTATTCTCTCCACCCACCCACCCACCCCAGAGTCTTTTACTTTGGTGTAATACTCCAATTCCATTTCAGGTTCGACTTGTGTTTTCTTTTCTAATCTTGTTTTTCAACTTCGGCCTGAGAGTGAGATCATCCCGTATTCATCCTTCTGTTTCTGACTTATTTCACTCAACATGATTTTTTCAAGGTCCATCCAAGATCGGCTGAAAACGGTGAAGTCACCATTTTTTACAGCTGAGTAGTATTCCATTGTGTATAGAGACCACAACTTGCTCAGCCACTCATCTGTTGTTGGGCACCTGGGTTGCTTCCAGGTTTTGGCTATTACAAATTGTGCCGCCAAGAACATATGTGTACACAGATCTTTTTGGATGGATGTGTTGGGTTCCTTAGGATATATCCCCAGGAGGGGAATTGCAGGGTCATAGGGTAGGTCCATTTCTAGCCTTCTGAGAATTCTCCAGACTGTTCTCCACAGAGGTTAGACCAATTGACATTCCCACCAGCAGTGCAGGAGGGTTCCTTTGACCCCACACCCTCTCCATTATGAGTCACTACTCAAAGAAATTGAAAAAGACACAAAGAAGTGGAAAGATATTCCATGTTCATGGGTTGGAAGAATTAACATCATCAAAATGAATATATTACCCAGAGCCATCTACAAATTTAATGCTATCCCCATCAAGATCCCAAGCACATTTTTTAGGAGAATAGAAAAAATGCTACAAATGTTTATCTGGAACCAGAAAAGACCTAGAATTGCCAAAACAATCTTGAGAAAAAAGAACAGAACCGGAGGCATCACACTGCCAGATCTCAAACTGTATTATAGGGCCATTGTCATCAAAACTGCTTGGTACTGGAACATGAACAGACACACTGAACAGTGGAATAGAATTCATCTATTTTTAATATTTTTTTTACTTTTATTTATTTTATGTAGACACAGGAAAATTGAAGAGGGAGGGAGGGAGAGAACAAAAGAGACACATGTAGCACTGTTTCACTGCTTGTAAAGATTGCATGTGAGGACCAGGGGCTTGAACCCAGGTCCTTGAGCACTATATGTACACTCTACCAGATGAACCACTGCCACGTCCCAACTTTCATCTATATTTTCAAATTCTGGTAAGACTGAATTTGGGCGAAGTGGCAGTAGACAGCTTTGGACTGGGGATATTCAGACATTGTGGGGCTTGGTTCTCAGCCTCTGACCACAGCTGTTTTCCTTTATGCTGGAGGAACTTCCCAGCCTTAGGGCTGGCTCTCAACATAGACAAGCATCCTTGCAGTGATATTTAGACCTACTAGTGGTTCCTTACATTGCTATTAACTCAGAGAGAGAGAGCTTGCTTTCATTTTAGTCCTTGCTACTCTGTTTCAAACATGTGATAAAGTCAGTCGTCAATTGAGTGCTCAGGTGGGATCTAGCCTATCATGTGTGTTGCAGGCGGTATCTAACATGTGGGTGTTGCTGCCTTGCTTTCCAGGTGGAAGAAGTCTTTCCTGTGCAGCCTAGTGTTTGGCATCCCTGTCATGGGCTTGATGATCTACATGCTGATACCCAGCGACAAGCCCCATGAGGCCATGGTCCTGGACCAAAACATCATTCCAGGACTCTCCATTCTCAACCTCATCTTCTTTATCTTGTGCACCTTTGTCCAGGTGCGTAGCAAAGAGAGGCATTCCTGCCCTTCATGTCTGCGTGTGGCCTGCAGGACCTCTATCTTGGGCCAGGCACAGTCTTCCCACTTGGTGGAAGTGGTGCTCTCTTAAAACTATTTCTCCCTCTAGAGATCTGCAAGGGTGAGGATGACAATGTCTTCTAATGCTAGGTGCTAAGAAAGACTTGGTTTCACTGCTCTTCTTGGGTGATCAAACTCTACTGTAATAGCAGCCACTTTGCTATAGGGATTGTTGAATGAATCTATTTGTGTACTCACCACTTTTTTTTTTTTTGTCTTACTTATTCAGCTTAATTTAGGCTTATTGTTAGAGATAGTAGCTAGACCAGCCTGGAGCTCATGCTTCCCTTTAGGGTCCTGTCTGTAATGACAGATGTGTGGTCTGAGGAAATTAGGATTTGAAAGAGACAGGTCCTATGGAGCCCGTGTTCCATATGAGGTCATATTAAGGGCCAGTGTGTCTGGTGGGCATTGTGGACTCCATGTATTTGGGAAACCAAAATCAAGCTTCTAACAGTGTTACAATGTTTAGTTTAGGGCTGTCTGGGGGCAAGTATTTGTAGACTGAATTTTATAGTTTTATTTTTACTATTTTTTATTTTATATATTTTATTTTTTAATTAAATATATATATTTAATAGAGACAGAAATCAAGAGGGAAGGAGGAGATATATTTCTGTTGCACTGCTTCACCACTTGCAAAGCTTACCCTCTGCAGGTGGGGACTGGGGGCTTGAACCCCAGGTCCTTGCATACTGTAGCATGTGTGCTTAGCTGGGTGCACAGTGACCTGGCCCTTTTATTTGATTTTTTAAAAATTATTTGTTTATAAAATGGAAACACTGACAAGACCATTTATTTGATTTTTTCACTGTGAAATTAATGTAGATTTGTAGAGAACAATTCAAGGTACACTGGAATATAAGAAGAACAGGAAAAGGTATTCTTTCATGCGTTGCACTTTGCCCTCCTCTCCATCTCATTCTCTAGGGCTAACTTAGTATTATTACTAGTTGGGTGGGTAACATTCCAGATCTCTATGTATAGGGAAAGTACATGTATTTTTACATGTATAGCTCTGTGCACATGCTATTTCTTTGAAATTGGATCGTACTATGATCACTTGACCGTGTGCTGGCCATTATAGATGCAGCACATTCTCTCTCTGGAGATGCAAAGCATTGGCCACAGTGCAGAAGAACCAACAGATGAGCATGTAGATTGTGTATGCCAGATGTTATTTTATTATTGTTTTATTTTATTGAGGGAAGAGATAGAAATGGAGAAGAAAAGGGGAGTTAGAGAGGGAGGAAGAGACACCTGCAGCCTTGCTTCACCATTCATAAAGCTTCCCCTTTGTAGATGGGACTGGGGACTTGGACCTGCATTCTTGTACATTGTAACCTGTGCACTACCACTCGGCCCTATTTGCCAGATTTTTAAGGACTCCCTGCCATTGATTATCTGTTCTTATAGTCCAGTAGACCTTTGTTGTTGTTGTTTTGTTACTACAGCACTGTTCAGCTCTAGTTTATGGTGGTATGGGGGACTGAACCTAGAACTTTGGAGCCTCAGGCATCAGCATAAGAGTCCTTTTGCATAACTGTTATGCTATCTATCCTCCACCCAGTCCAGTAGTCCTTTAAATCAGGAAATATACTTCAAAAAAAGCCAGCTTCAAAGGAGTAAGTCATGGCACAGCTGTGTGTGAGACTTGAGCATTTGTCACGTTCAGCAGCTTCTGATGTTCACTGAAGGCCTGCCTGCCACCCTGTCCCTGTCCTCCCTGTCTTCCAGTTTCTCGGTGGGTGGTACTTCTATGTCCAGGCCTACAAATCTCTGAAGCACAGGACAGCCAACATGGATGTACTCATCGTGCTGGCTACCACCATTGCCTATGTCTACTCTTTGGTCATCCTGGTGGTGGCCATGGCCGAGAAGGCAGAGCGGAGCCCGGTCACCTTCTTTGACACTCCCCCGATGCTCTTTGTGTTCATCGCCCTGGGCCGGTGGCTGGAACACGTGGCAAAGGTAACCAGCAGTCTCGGGTGGAAAAGAGAGCTGCTGCTTTAGTACTGCTGATGCTAATTCATCTGAACACCGAGTTTAGAATTACTAATTACACATGATCTAGAGAAAGAGAGAAATGTGAGACCTAATTAAGCACTGTGATCACTAATCTCCAAATTGACCACTACTTCTGAAATCCCAGCTAATCTATTTAATTATTTAAGCCTTTGTTCGGGCATTTGGTGTAATTGAAAGAATCTTGGATTTCAGGTCAGAGTTCACACTGCCTGAGTCTACAGCTTATTAGTCTATAAATCTACATTTCCCCCATAGAATCATGCCGTTGTTAGCACTCTGCATTGTACCATTGTTAGTTATCTGCATTGTACCCACTATGTTGATGTGCCCCATAAAAGAAAGAGACTCATGGTCCAAGTGCCTATTTCACCCTGGGTGTGATCCCCAGTACCACATGGGAACACCACAGACAACTTCAAGAATTTCTCTCAATCTCTCTCTCTCTGGTATAGAATGAAATAGAATAGAATAGGATGAAATAGAATAGAGTAGAATGAAATAGAATAGAATAGAATAGAATAGAATAGAATAGAATAGAATAGAATAGGATAGAATAGAATGAAATAGACTAGACTAGAATAGAATAGAATAGAATAGAATAGAATAGGAAAGAATAGGAAAGAATAGAATAGAATAGAAGGACTCAGGCCCTATAAGAAATTAGGTTGACCTTATAAGAATACAGTCATTGGGTAGATTGTTGTTGCTTTTTCAACCTGAAAAGCAATTCATAGAACTTAGTGCTGCTGCACATTCCATGTGGTGTGACGTGACTGTGTTGTGTCATGGTGGCAGGTGGTGAGTGACACCCATCCCAAGAGAGCTCATAGCCTTGGGGGGTGGGGGGGAGTGCAGTGATAGTGATCTTCTGAGGCCCTATGACTGTCACTCTGGTTTGCACAGGCCAGCTTACAACAGCTCTCATTTGATCTTCTGGTTCTTTTTAGAGCAAAACCTCAGAAGCCCTCGCCAAACTCATGTCACTCCAAGCCACAGAAGCCACTGTTGTCACCCTTGGTGAGGACAACTCCATTATTAGGTGAGTGATTTTTACCAAAAGTCCTTGGTTGCTTTATACTAAGCTGTGATAGGTACAGGACATTACACTGGATCTAGTGAGGGCTGAGAGACAGCTACAGTAAGAGCCCTCCTTTCAGTCTAACCAAATAAAGCAGGCATTTACATTCTAGAGGCTAAGCAATTCTTTGGGTCTGGGTTGTATGCTAGATGGCAGATGGTGAATATGGCAGAAGAGAGAGGAAGAAGGCCTGTGGTGGTAAGGGAATTCTCATGGATGATGTGGAATAAGAGTTGGACCTTCTTGCAAGATCTGGAGGATCCAGACAGGTACAAAGATATATGGGTCTTAACATGGCAAAGAATAAAGATAGATACAGTATTTTTCTTCTTTGTAAGGTTGACCTTACTATCATCAACAACAATAATTATTATTTGCTGGAACTATGTAGTTTTACATACTTAGCAGAAACATTTTCAACTTCTTTGTTTTTTGTTTTTTTTTTAAATTTATTATCTTTATTTATTGGATAGAGACAGCCAGAAATCAAGAGGGGTGATAGAGAGGTAGAGAGACAGAGAGACACCTGCAGCCCTGCTTCACCACTTGTAAAGCTTTTCCCCCTGCAGATGGGGACTAGGGGCTCAAACCCGGGTCCTTGCACATTGTAATACATGCGCTCAATCAGGTGCGCCACCACCTGGCCCCCTTCAACTTCTTTGTTTTTAATCTAACCAAATAAGAAAGAGAGAGGAGAAAGAGGGAAAAAAAAGCATCATCTAGAAAGAGCTGTTATTACTTTTATTTTATAAATGAGGAAACTGAGGCTCAAAGAGGCTAAGCAACTGACCTAAAGTCACACAAATATTAAGACGTGAAATAGAGCTTTAGCCTAGGATCAGTCATTGCACAAGAGGCACTGGCTCGGTCTGTGCAGGCTTGGGAAGAGTGAGTACTACTGCTTGGCATAAAGCAAGTATGTGGAACCAGCCCAACAGTTTGTCCGGAGCCTGACATAGGTGACAGCCCCAGCAGGTGGGTGCCTGTGAGTTAAGGGTATGTGACTTGGAGTGGCATTTGTTGCAGAGAAGAGCAGGTTCCCATGGAGCTGGTGCAGAGGGGTGATGTCATCAAGGTGGTCCCCGGGGGGAAGTTCCCAGTGGATGGGAAAGTCCTAGAAGGCAACACCATGGCTGACGAGTCCCTTATCACAGGTGAGGTGTCCCATTCCACATTCCCTTTGGGTGGGTGGCACAGCCCTGCTCAGTTGTGGGAGTGCTGCATGGTTCAAAGTATGTGATGGCTGGCCTCTCTTCCCCCACACCTCCAGGAGAAGCCATGCCTGTCACTAAAAAGCCTGGGAGCACTGTGATTGCCGGGTCCATTAATGCCCATGGCTCTGTGCTCATTCGTGCCACCCACGTGGGCAATGACACTACCTTGGCACAGATTGTGAAACTGGTGGAAGAAGCTCAGATGTCAAAGGTAATGACGAAACCTTTAAAAACCAAATAACTGGGAGTGGGGTAGTACAGCGGGTTAAGCACACATGGCACAAAGCGCAAGGACTGGCATAAGGATTCTGGTTGGAGGCCCTAACTCCCCACCTGCAGAGCAGTCGCTTCACAGGCGGTGTAGCAAGTCTGCAGGTGTCTCTCTTTCTCTTCCCCTCTCTATCTTCCCCTCCTCTCTCCATTTCTCTCTGTTGTATCTAACAATGACGACATCAATAACAACAACAATAATAACTACAACAACAATGAAAAACAACAAGGGCAACAAAAGGGAAAATAAATAAACAAACAAATAAATAAATATAAAAACCATATAACTTGGGCTGGTGAAAGAACTCACTTGGATAGTGTGCTGCATTGTCATGTGCATGTCCCAGGTTCAAGCCTGGTCCCTGCCATATTGAAGGAAGGAAGCTTCAGAGCTGTGGTCTTTTTCAGTCCCTCTCCCTTTCTGCCTCTCTGTCTCTGTCTTAATTTTATTTTGTTTTGGTATTAAAAAGAAAAAATATAATCCCCCACACCACCATAAACCAGAGCTGAGCAGTGCTCTGGTAAAAAAAAAAAAATTAATTAACTTAAAAATTAAAAAAAACAAAAACATATAACTTTACCTCCCTGGGGGCTGCGTAGTGGCACACTTAGTTGAGCTCACATGTTACAATGCACAAGGACCTGAGTTCATGCCCCCCTAGTCCCCATCTGCTGGGGGAAAGCTTCACAAGTGGTGAAGCACAGCTGCAGGTGTCTCTCTGTCTCTCTCCCTCTCTATCTCCCCCTTCCTCTTGATTTCTGGTCATTTCTATCAAATAAATATAATAAAAAATTAAAAATAATTTTACTTCCCTCATTATAGAAATGATGCCAAAAAGTTCCAGAGAAGGGGCTAGGTGGGGGTGCACCTTGCTGAGTGTACATTTTACAATGTGTAAGGACCCTGGTTCAAGCTCATGGACCCTACCTGTAGGAGGATTCAGGAGTGAATCAGTGAAACAGTGCTAGAGGTCTCTGTCTCTCTCTCTTCCTCATCTACCTCTCCCTTCCTTCTCAATTTCTCCGTCTCTATCTTATATAAATAAATAAAATAGAAAATAGAAAGAATTCCAGAGGTTTAGTTAAATTGAATAGAGACTGACTAATACACACACTTAATGAGAGAGATAGATGAGAATTTCAGCCATACCTGTGCTTGTCAAGTTTCATGTTAGTATTTACTTACTTATTTTTAATATTTTATTTATTTAATTTATTTTCTTTGATAGGACAGAGAGAAATTGAGAAGGGAAAGGAAAGTAGAGAGGGACACAGATAGACTGACACCTGCAGCACTGCTTCACCACTTGTGAGGCTTCCTACCTGCAGATGGGGACCAAGGGCTTGAACCTGGGTCCTTGTGCTTGGAAATGTATGTACTCTTATCATATGTGCCACTACCTAACCCATCAGGTTTTATTTCTTCATGAATTGAAATTTAATTTCCCATGATATGGTATTTTATTTTTACAGGCACCCATTCAGCAGCTGGCTGACCGGTTTAGTGGCTATTTTGTCCCTTTTATCATCATCATTTCAACTCTAACGTTGGTGGTATGGATTATAATCGGTTTTATCGATTTTGGTGTTGTTCAGAAATACTTTCCTGTAAGTTGAATGCGTTGGATGGTATAGTTGTTGTGTTTTAAATGATCTGTTGCCATCAGTGCTATTCTTTTATATTTTGTACTCATTGGGCTTTACCTACCATTATATATGTTTATATATACATGGGTAGGTATAGTTACATATGCTGATTTCATCTAAGCACAATCTTAGCCAGGGTAGGAGTAACTGGTCACTGTATTCTGTCGATTTTATTAAAGACATTCTTTACTTTCCAGTTAGATAATTTCAGACTCTTCAGCTGTAATCAACTCTGAGTTACAATGCTAAAAACATTTTTGGGGTGGTGTAGATAACATAATAGTTATACAAAGAGACACTTATGCCTAAGGATCCGAAGTCTCAGGTACAAGTAGAGATGAGCAAAATCATTTTACTCAGTATTGACCATTTTTTGAGATTTTGAAGCAGACATAGAAGATAGCTCATAATATTATGAAACAGACTTATTTTGTCACTTTATTGGGAGAAATGGTTATTTATAAGACAGTTATTGTCATAGGAGTATGATTTTTATAGTATGTATTTATTTATTATTGGATAAAGACAGAGAGAAATTGAATAAGGAGGGGAAGATAGAGAGGAAGAGAGACAGAGAGAAACCTGCAGCCATGCTTCACCACTTGTGAAGCTTTCCCCCTGTAGGTGGGGACCAGGGACTTGAACCTGGGTCCTTGCACACTGTAATGTGTGCACTTAACCAGCTGCACCACCGCCTGGCCGCAGGAGTACAATTTTTTATCTCCCCATGATAGTTCTTGCACACCACACCCACCACCGTCTTTCTCCACCATCGTGCACTGGACTTTAAGACAAAGTATTTTTCACTCACTATCTTCTTCTTCTAGCGTTTGCCCTTCTTCCGTAGCCAGTCAACAGCGTCAGGTTGAGCCTGATGTAAAGTTTCGAGACCTCCTTTGAATCTGGAGAGGTGGCAGTTGTTGACTATGTGGGTCATAGTCTGTCTGTAGCTGCAGGGGCAGTTCGGGTCGTCTCTGGCTCCCCAGCTCACTGTGTTCATCTGTGTCATCGTCAGTCTTACAGCTTCACAACCAATGCTAATAGGTTCTTAGTAATTGCTAAACATTAGATATGAGGCAATAGAATATGCATTTTTGAGATAGAAGTGAGGAAAACTCTTAGGAGATAGTTTATCTCCACCTTAAAACTGTAGACAATACAGAGAAACTTTTCTGCTTGAAAAATAAGAAATCCGTACATCAGTGACTCTCGGGAGAGTGACTTTGCTACCCAATGACATTTGGCGGCTTCAGTAGACATTTTCAGTCAAGGTGACGATGTGGATGCTAATGGCATCTAGTAGGTAGACCCAGGGATGCTGCAAACCTAAGACACTGGACATGTCACCACAGCAAAGCATTATTTGGCCCCAGATGTCAATATTTCTAAGGCTGAAAATTTTAAATAGGAAAAGCTAATATTTCACTTGGTGTATATTTGATAGCTTCCCAATGAGTGGAACAGTGATTTACCTTATTGTACTATATTCGTTTTCTTAATTAAAAAATAGCTGTTAGCCTATCCTATTGTATATCTTCCCTTAGAGTCATAGAATAAGAAACTGAAAATACAGCTACTGTGTGCTTTAATAAACTTCTACCCATAATTAAAAGCATGCTATATATTGTTGGGGTGCACACCATCTACAAAAATGTAATTTTTTACTCCCTCAGATTTCTTATTTTTTATATGAAAAATTGAAATACTTTCTGTCATATGAGGAGATGCGTATATAAAAATCAACTATGGTTGCACCCCAAGAATTTCCCAGTTACTGTTGCGACCCCTAACTGCCTGAAGTGATCTGCTTTTGTGGGAAAGCAGCCCAATGGCACATGACTCTGGGAAACCTTTGTCCTAAGCAAGTTGGAATGTTGGCTCTCTGCTGTTCCCTGCCTTTCCATCTTACTGTGGCTTTTTTTTTTTTTTAATCTGCAATATCAGGGAGGATGCTGGCAAATGAGGTACTGCATGTTCCTTTAAGATACTGTTATCATTCTGCTATCAAATCATTTGTAGGGGCAGCATTTGTGTCAACTTCTGGAAATCCTTTCAATCTCACCAGAATATCAGGTGTTACTTTGACAAGAATTAGTATTTTTTTTTAACCATACAGATTTTGTCTCTAAGATTCATGTATTGCCTTAAACATGTCCTTCTGCACAAATCCAACTGTTTCTGTGAAAATTAAGTCCTCATATATGAATATATCCTACTTTAAAATCTTATTTTTAGATTATTTTTCTTTTGCTTTTTCCACCAGTATTATCACTGGGACTCAGTGCCTATAGGACTTCACCATTCCTGGTGACCATTTTTTTCTTTTCTTTCTTTTTGATAGAGGTGAGAGACAGAACAAGATAAGGAGAGAGACAGAGAGAAGTAGAGACAGTTATAGCACTTCTCCATTGCTTGTGAAGCTCCCCCCGCCCCCATCCCTGCAGGTGGGGGCCAGGGGCTTGAACCTTAATTTTTACACATGGTAATGTGTGCACGCTACCAGGTTTACAATTTTTAAAATAAAAAAAATCAAAGACAGATAGAAGTTAAAGAGATTGGGGTCTGTTTCCTTGATTTAAAAACTTCTTTTAAACTGCAGTTGAATGAACATAGTGTCTCTTAGTTGTACTCTAGAAACACTAGCTTAAATATGAAAAACCAAGCTAACTCAAGATGGCAAAATGCAGATTATAATACCAGGATGTGCCACAAAGTAACTGAAAACATGACCTGCATTTTTGAATTTACAAAAACAAAACAAAGCAAACAAACAAAACCCTAGTGAAAAATAGAAGAAAATAAAGATGACTCTAAACCCATTCCTAGAGTAGTTATTTTCCTCCCTTTGGTGACTATCTTTCTCTTATTGTTGGAAGACTATCTGTAGATAGAGGCCGATCACTCTGCACACATTAACTCACATGCATGCTATTTTGTGCTTGCTTCTTTTTTATTTTTTTAAAAAAACTCAGTAATATCACTAATATATTTCCATATCATTAAGTATAGAATCATTTCAACTATTGCATAATATTTCATGATGCACACCATACCACAATTTAATGAATCCCCTCTCACGAATTTTCATGTCATCCTTGCTCGGGGACTGTGCTAATCTTCTCTGTATCAATTTTAGTATATATGCTGCCAAAGTGAGCACATGAATCCCCTCTCAGTTGCTTCTAGTTTTTTATTACTACGAAACCATCACGATGATAAATATCCTTGTATCTGTTTCCGCTCATATGGTTATCACCATAGGGCAGATTTGCTGGAGACCCATCATTTTTAAAAGTTTGCATAATAATAAAACAGTAAATGCTCTAAGAGTTACATTTCCTTAGAAACCTCCCCCATGTCAGGTATTGTAGTATGTAAACTTGTATGTGTCATCTGTATATTATTTCACTCTCTGAGCAACAGCTTGGGGATGGGAATTGTGATCTTCAGTTTGAATATGAGGAAATAGGCAAAGAGAAGGTAAATCAGTGAGTCAGAAGCTATATAAATATGATACATTTCTAGAGTCTTATGTCGTTTCCCCTTGCAGGGACTCTTATATGAGTCTGCTCTCAGATGCCTTTATCTAAGGAAAGTATGGGATCAGGCTGGAAAATCAGGGTGAGAAACGATCTCGTAAAGCATATCCTGCACAGCCAAGGACAACCCTAAGCCCACCCATCCTGCCCCCTTAGGTCCCACCACCCTCCTATAATGACCCTATATGATTAGAATCGGTTGTATTGGCTTCCTGAAGTCTCCCCCGGTCTCTGTCTCCTCCATCTTTCCAGACCTACAACAAGAACATCTCCCGGGCAGAAGTGATCCTCCGCTTCGCCTTCCAGACGTCCATCACGGTATTGTGCATCGCCTGCCCCTGCTCACTGGGCCTGGCTACCCCCACAGCGGTCATGGTGGGCACTGGCGTGGCTGCCCAGAACGGCATTCTTATCAAGGGAGGCAAGCCACTGGAGATGGCTCACAAGGTGGGCTGTCTGGGGTGTAGCGGGATGATGATGATGGTGATGGTGATGATGATATTTATTTGTTTTAACTTCAGAGTTCAAATCAAAACAGTGGCTATTTAAATGTCATGTTAAGAACCCCAAAGAGGCTTCACAAGTAGCCCTGTTAAGCAAGCAAAGTGAGAAACAATGACAACTAGCTGTTATAGGATTAAACACTTTTAAAATATGAATTAATTGGGAGTTGGGCGATAGTGAAGTGGGATAAGCTCAGGTGGCGCAAAGCACAAGAACCAGCATAAAGATCCCAGTTCGAGCCTCCAGATTCCCACCTGCAGAGGAGTGGCTTCACAGGCAGTGAAGCAGGTCTGCAGGTGTCTGTCTTTCTCTCCTCCTCTCTGTCTCTCCTATCTGTCTTCCCCTCCTCTCTCCATTTCTCTCTGTCCCATCCAACAACAACGACATCAAAAGGGAATAAATAAATATAAAAAATTAAAAAATATATGAATTGAGTTTATTTTTAAAGGCATTTCTTTTAATATATATATATATGAATGACAAGAAAAGAAGAAAAATTGAGGGGGGGATAGAGAAGAAGAGAGAGGGGCCGGGTGGTAGTGCACCTGGTTGAGCACACATGTTACAATGCAAAAGGACCTGGGTTCAAGCTCCTAGTACCCACCTGCAAGGGAAAAACTTTGGAAGTGGTGAAATAGTACTGCAGGTGTCTCTCACTCTCTCTCCCTGTCTGTCTCCCCCTTCCCTCTCCATTTCTGATTGTGTCTATCCAATAAATAAAGATAATATAAAAATTAAGTTTAAAAGAGAAAGAGACACCTGTGGACCTGCTTCACCCCCATATCACTCATCAAAGTGGGGTCTGGGGCTTAAACCCAGGTCCCTGAACATGGTAGCATGTGTGCTCAACTAGGAACACCACTGCCTGGCTCCCAAATTGTTTGCATTTAATCAGCAACTAACAGTAGGAGGAGGACACTGAGTAACTGCCTGAAGCCTGAAGTGAATAAGCTAAGCTGTACACCCAGATGGTCAGGCTCTAGAATGCAGAACAAGCCCTGCCCCCCTCCCCAACCCATGATTAGCAGGATGTCCTGTCACTGTGGGGAATGAAATAGTGGGCAACAGTGTTTATGAAGGATCTTCCTTTTGGTCCAACCTTCCTTCCATTTGTTTACCTGGAATTTATTGAGCATTTATTACAGGTGATCTGTGCCAGCTCTGGTCACAGCCATCGTTACTAATAACTTATAAGAAGGAAAAACAGGACAGCAGACTGGTGCTTTGAGAGATATGGTACCATGTGTAGAACTTAGCAGGAGGTCCTCACTTGTGTGGGGGACTGGAATGAGCAAAGGAAGTTGTTGATAGTTCCCCTGAGACCTGCGAGCAAAAAGGCAAGCAGAGAGCAGTCGAGGGTGGGGTCCATGTTAGAGACTCTGAAAGTTTGGAGCTTCTGAACTTGTCCCTCACCAGTGTGTCCCCAGTATCTTGCCCAGTCCCTGACACATTGAAAGCACTTTACAGTTGCTTGTTGTATTAATATGTGGGACTGGGGTCAGGTGGTGTGGCACACCTGATGGTTGAGTGCCCGTGTTACTATTAACCTGGACCCAGGTTCAAGCCCATGGTCCCCACCTGCAGGAGGAAGCTTCATGAGCAGTGGAGCAGTGCTGCAGGTGTCTCTTGCTCCCTTTCTGTCTCCCACCCTGTATCTTGGAAAGGTGATAACTTTTAGTAACTGTTTCAATTTCTTTGGCTGTGATTGGCCTGTTCATATTTTCTAGTTCCTCTTTATTTAATTTTGGAAGTTTGTAGGTGATTTGTCTTGTGGCCAAGGGACAAGCCCTTCCTTCCTTGAACTTGGAGAACTCTGTTTTTGGCAGGTGTCCTCACTATACACACACCACAGAAAGTGCAGCCTGGCTGGGCAGCTGGCAGTGGACAGGGGGACGAGACCCAGGTCCTCCTCCCAGCCAGCATAGGCAAAAGCTGCAGTGTTACTGTCCAGTAGCATCAAAGAGGGACCTCCTACTTCACTAAGCCCTGGTATGGGTGTTTTTGTCTGGCTGGAGAGGGAAGTGGTGTGACTACAGTAGGAACACCAGCCTGGGATGAGTCGCCAAGGACTGTGGTACAGCCAGGAAGGATGCCCTCTGCCATGGGTGTGGGTGACACCTCAGGGTCATGTGTCCTCAGCAGCATCTTCCCGTCTGTGTTTGTGGTCACTGTAGCATGGTTGTCTTATTTTTTTGTTTTTGTTTTTGTTTTTTTATAGATCAAGACTGTGATGTTTGATAAAACTGGCACTATTACTCATGGGGTCCCGAAAGTCATGCGTGTTCTCCTGCTGGTGGACATGGCCACACTGCCCCTCAGGAAGGTTCTGGCAGTGGTGGGGACAGCAGAGGCCAGTAGCGAGCACCCCCTTGGTGTGGCGGTCACCAAATACTGCAAAGAGGTACGTCCTCAGCTGCACTTGTAGCCCCTCCCCACCAAATGTAGATTGGAAGTTCCTTCCTCCTCACAAAACTAATAAGCTATGATCTCTGCCCTCTAGAGTTCAATTCTCAGTGAGAGAGACAGCACAAACTGAGACCTTTATGCATACTCCCTCCACAGGGGCGTGCAGGTGAAGTGGAGTGGGGCTGAGTGGGGAGAATCCACTGGACTAGGGAGCCCTAGGGTAGAGCCCAGTGCAGGGGATTCTTGGCACAGTTTCTGAGGAAGTATTCTTCCTCAGGAGACATCATATTCTGATGTCTGTATCAGGTCAGAGAGACAGGCTTTCTGAGTTCGGACAGGTCTTTCTGCCTCTTCTTTCAGTTCTGCTTCCGTCTTTATTCCTGGCTACTGCTGCTGCTGCCTCACCCTCACCCCATCCCTGCCCTGCCACCTCTCAACCTCACCTGCTTTCTGACCCCTTCCCCAGGAGCTTGGGACAGAGATCCTGGGATACTGCACCGACTTCCAGGCAGTGCCAGGATGTGGGATTGGCTGTAAAGTCAGCAGCGTGGAAGGTGTCCTGGCCCCCAGCGAACGCACTGCTCACCCAAGCAGGGTTGGCCACAGTCCCACAGAAACAGGTGCTCTTGCTTTTATCTCTGCACACAGTCTGTGGGGTGGGACAGGGCGGAGCTGGGTCAGGTGGCGGTGTGCCAAGCCACAGAGAGCACTGTACTGGGCACATGCGTCTTCCTACAGTGGGAACACTGACTCACAGCAGGTGTGTTCCGCACTGCCCAAGAAAGCTGGTAGTCTGTCACTTGTGTCTTTGAAAACAACCCTGATTTCACACTAACAACAGACAAAAAAATTCGGTAGTTTATTGTCTCACTTATCTGCTCCATAATCTGGGTAGCTCTATCCTTCTCTCTCTCTCTCCCTCCCTCTTTCTCTTTTTAATTCCCAGACCACTGCTCAGCTCTGGTTTATGGTGGTGCAGGATTGAACCTGGGACCTTGGAGGCTCATGCATAAAAGTGTGTTTGCATAACCATTATGCCGTTATGCTATTTCCCTCACCCAAGGTTCCTCTCAAATCAAGTTCATCTCCCTTCTTTTTTTTTCTTTCTTTTTTTCATCTCTCTCTTTTTTTTAATATTTATTTATTTATTCCTTTTTGTTGTCCTTGTTTTATTGTTGGAGTTGTTGTTGTTATTGATGTTATTGTGTTGGATAGAACAGAGAGAAATGGAGAGAGACGGGGAAGACAGAGAGGGGGAGAGAAAGAGAGACACCTGCAGACCTGCTTCACCGCCTATTAAGTGACTCCCTGCAGGTGGGGAGCCAGGGACTTGAACCGGGATCCTTAGGCCAGTCCTTGTGCTTTGCGCCACGTGCGCTTCACGTGTGCTTAACCCGCTGCGCTACCGCCTGACTCCCTTCATCTTTCTTCTTAAGGGTACAAAGTGGGGAACTGGTGAAATAGCTCACTTGAATAGTGTGCTGGTTTGCCATATTCCTGACCCAGGTTCAATCCCTGCCATCACTGTATTGAAGGAAGCTTTGGTGCTGTAGGCTCTTTTACTTTGTCTCTCCCTCTGCCTCTCTGTCTCTATCTAAATATTAATAATAATAAAGTTAAAAGTACAAAATGGGCAGATGGGAAATCTTTGCTTCTTCAGAAACAGGAAACCTCCCATGTGGGAGAGCCCTGGTCCTCTGAGAGGCATGTACTGGGTGTTAGTTTTTTGGAATGGATCGTGAATGTTTTGCTGTGAGAAAGGATCATGTGACTTCTCAGTTGTTTCTCCCAGTGAAACGGGGCTGTCTGGGAATAACCATGAACTTTTCTGGACAGACGCAGCCCCCCACACTTTCTCTGTGCTGATTGGGAACCGTGAATGGATGAGGCGCAATGGCTTCACCATCTCCAGTGACGTCAGCGATGCCATGACAAATCATGAGATGAAAGGCCAGACCGCCATCCTGGTGGCCATTGACGGTATCACTTGTCCCCTCCTACCTTCTGAAGTTTCTTATAGATTACAGTCAAAAGCAGAGTCTTCTGAAGAAAGAAAGAAAGAAAGAGAGGGAAAGAAAGAAGAAATAAAACTTCTCTCTGTTAACTGTTTCCTAAAAGGTTGGCCTGCTGTCTCCATCTCTTCTCCCCCTTTGCACTTTCTCCCTCATTCCCCCAGAGCCAACTCTGTTCTGGCATCCTCACCCCTGAAATTCTTTTTTTTTTTTTTTAATCCATGTTGAAGCATGACTCAGCAGAATCTCTCTTTTCTCTCTCTATCTTTTGAGTTTATCTCATTGCATGAGTATACCACCTTTTTCCCCCCTTTATTGGGGGATTAATGTTTTACATTCGACGGTAAATACAACAGTTTGTACATGCATAACATTTCTCAGTTTTCCACATAACAGTACAACCCCCACCAGGTCTTCTATCTCCTCTGAAATTCTAAGCCGTCTTCATCATTGTTTCTGTTCAGACGGGCCATTCAGAGTCACCCTTTTCATCCAACACTGCAGGTAGCACCACAATTGACCTTCTTAAGAGGCTTAACTATAGGTTACTTTTCAGTAATGAACTCTCTTGAAACTTTTCACTCATTTAGTTAATTTATTCATTTTTTACCAGAACACTGCTCAGCTCTGGTTTATGGTTGTGTTGGTGATTGACCCTTGGACCCCAGGGCCTTAGACATGAAAGCTCTTTTTAAATAGCCATTATATTGTCTCCCGGACAGAACTGCCCATGATGACCTGTGGCTGAGTGTTTAGATTCTGTCTTCGAGCTTTATAACTCTACATGAGATTCAAACCTTGTTTTGTTAGTGTTGCTTTCTGCCAGAAGTAAATGCAGTTGCATGTCAGAAACAATACATGTATTGCAGTATTTTGAATGTGCTAGTCAAATAAGTTCCCTCCCCCCCTTCTGTTTCCACCACCATGCTTTTTTCCTAAGTACTTTTTCTTTCTTTCTTTCTTTCTTCCTTTCTTTTTTTTTTTTTTTTTTTGTCACCACAGCACTGCTCATCTCTGGCTTACGGTGGTGCGGGGGATTAAACTTGGGACTTTGGAGCCTCAGCCATGAGAGTCTCATTGCATAACCATTATGCTATCTCCCCCCACCCAAAAAATTACTGTCTTTTTAAAGGGAAAGGAGAAATTCCCTCTTTTTCTTTTAATTATCTTTATTTGCTTATTGAATAGAGACAGCCAGAAATTGAGAGGAAGAAAGAGAGATACAGCGAGACACCTGCAACCCTACCTCATCACCACTTGTGAAGCTTTCCCCCTGCAGGTGGAGGCCTGGGGCTTGAGCCCAAGGCCTTGCACATTGTAATGTGTGTGCTTAAAACCAGGTGTGCTACCTACCACCCGGCCCCCTTTTTCCAAAGTTTTTATAAACTCACACTCCTTTCAGCTTATCAGAGCACTCAACCGGAGGAGCCCTCCTCTCCTGCACACCGCTTGCCCTTTTTCTGTTCTCATCACACTTCATCCTAGAGAGCCTTCTGTTTCAGTACCTGCAGATTTCCTACAGGGGCTGGGAGATAGCTCACACAGTAGAATGCCCACCTTGCCATGCAGCGGGTCTCATTGGATTTGAACTCTTGTACCATATGGGAGTACAAGGGATTGTGCTGGGTGTCTCTCCCTTTCTGTTTCTTTGAAGTAAAAGGCAAAAGGATGTTATTTGTTCTCTAGTCTGCTCAGTGCTCTGCTGACTTGTGTTTACCTGTGGGTATTTGCTACAGGTGTACTTACCTGTGTGCTTAGCCATGAGTGTTGATGTAGTTGTGTTTACTAGTGTACTTTCCTATGGGTATTGCTGTGCATTTACCTTTGGCTGTACCTGCAGGTGTGCTGTGTGCCATGATCGCCATCGCAGATTCTGTCAAGCAGGAGGCAGCCCTGGCTGTGCACACGCTGAAGAGTATGGGCGTGGACGTGGTTCTGATTACAGGGGACAACCGGAAGACAGCCAGAGCCATTGCCACCCAGGTAGGAGCCCAGGGTTAGGGACCCAGGACATCATCCCCCTTAAAGACATGAAGACTTTAAGTCACACAAGCAGTTTGGGGAAAAGGCAGCAGCATGTTTGGGGCTAGTTTTGCATCTGTCCCACCCCGTGTCCAGTGCTTTCTCCATGGGCTCTGTGGGCTCCAAGCCCAGAGCTCACTTCAGTCTGCAGCCCTGTGGAAAGAAATCCCAATTTTCTCTCTATCCTAAGCAATAAAAATAATTATTCTCAGCAATTTTTAAAAAGGGGAATGATTGGAGAGCCAAAATACATGACTTTCTAACCTTATGTTAAGTGGAACTTTGGCTGCTTGATCCTCCTCACTTGTGTGTGCCAGGTCTGTGCTGGCTTCCAAGCAATGCTCAGTGGGCCTGGTTTTTTTTTTTTTTTTTTTTTTTTTTTTTTTTGCCTCCAGGGTTATCCCTCGGGCTTGGTGCCTGCACTATGAATCCACTGCTCCTGCAGGCCATTTTTGTTGCCCTTGTTGTTGTTATTGTTATTGCTATTTTTTGTTGTCATTATTGTTGGATAGGACAGAGGGAAAAATCAAGAGAGGAGAGAAAGATAGACACCTGAAGACTTGCTTAACCACTTGTGAAGTGACCTTGTGAAATGACCCTGCAGGTGGGGAGCTGGGGGCTTGAACCGGGATCCTTACATGAGTCCTTGTGCTTTGCGCCATTTGCGCTTAACCTGCTACACTACCACATAGCCCCCTGGTCCTGGGTTCTGAGCCTGCGCTGTGGTGACATCACCATGCCTGCCTGCCTGCCTGCCTGACCCTGCACTTGGCTATGACTCCTGACAACTCAGTACCTACCTTCCCTTCCCCAAAAGCCCTGTGATTTTGAAAACGAAATTCCTGTGATGCATTTCACAGCAGCCTCTGTCTGGGAGGCCTTCCTTGCTAGCACTGAGCCTGCAGAGTTCCCTTTCGCTCAGCAGCACTGACTAAGCCTGTGAACTCATAGGCTGTGGAAAGGACCAGAGAAAACACCTTCCTTGAGAGGTTCATGGTCAATTGGCTTGTCACTGTGGGTCTGTGAGTGACCAAGTACAGAGCTGTGTGCTCACTGCTCCAACAGAAAGAAGTACAAAGGACATCCAGAGGCTCCTGTCTGTCCCTCCCCACAACCCAGTGTGGTCTGTGCCCTCTTTCCAGGCAGGGTATGCCTGGAGCCTAGTGGTCAGCTGCAAGGAGGAAGAGCGGGAAAGGAGAACTGGCCTTCCCAGTCTGGATGTCTGAGTGCTGCTGGAGAGGCCACAGAGCTGAATGGTGCAGGGTTTTGGGTAGGCCTGTAGGGGCGGCAGAGCCAGGTGGAGGGGAGCTTGGAGAGCAGGCCTGTCCCAAGGGCCTTTGGAGGACTGTGAGCAGGAGAGTTGTGTGCAGAGGAGGTTATCATTTGGGAAGACCACTTGGGAAGAGCTGGCAAAATGGATGTGGGCAGATAAGCCCCACTACGAGGACTATATTAGATTTGGGGGTGGGACAGGGCAGCTTTGCCAGACTGCTTGGAATCAGGGAGCTGGTGGCTAACATCCCTTGCAGGACCTGGCGGGATGGACTGACTCCCCATGTTGTGCATGCACATTTGAATGGCCATCTGACTTTCCTCTCAGGTTGGCATCAACAAGGTCTTTGCGGAAGTGCTGCCTTCTCACAAGGTGGCCAAGGTCCAGGAGCTCCAGAGCACAGGGAGGCGAGTAGCCATGGTGGGTGACGGGGTCAATGACTCTCCCGCCCTGGCACGTGCCGATGTGGGCATCGCCATTGGGACAGGCACGGATGTGGCCATCGAGGCGGCTGATGTGGTCCTCATCCGAGTAAGTGTGACCATGAGGCCTGGCTTCAGTTGGGTGGGGTGTAGGCAGCACCCAGGCTCATCCCTGCTGTCCTCCTGCAGAATGATCTGCTGGATGTGGTGGCCAGCATCCACCTCTCTAAGAGGACCGTCTGGAGGATCCGACTTAACCTGGTCCTGGCGCTCATCTACAACCTGGTGGGGATCCCCATCGCGGCAGGTGGGTGCCTTGTCTGCCCTATGCCTCTGCCTGCTCCTGCCAGAGGGCCCCTTTTGCCCACGGGTTCCTGCTACTCAGCCAGCTGTTCTCACACAGGCTGGCTGGCTGGCTGGCTGGCTGGCTGGCTGGCTGGCTGGCTGGCCAAGAGCTTTTTGGAAACATTGGCTTTATGTTCTCTGCTTTTAAAAATATATATATCTGAATGGGGGCATGGCTCACCCAGTAGAGCTCCCTCATTGCCATGTATGAGGACCTGGGTTCAAGCCCCCTGGCCAATACATGGGAGGCAACTGCAAGGGGGAAGATTCATAAGTGATGGAACAGTGCTACAGTCTCTCTCTTTCCTTCCCTCCCTTCCTTTCCCTTTCACTCTCCCTCTCCCTCTATCAAAAAGAAAAAATATCTGCCAGGAATAGTGGAGTTGTGCAAGCACTGAACCCCTGCTAATAACCCTGGTGGCAAAAAAAAAAAAAAAAAAGAGGGAGAAAGTTGCCGAGATTGGGACTGGGCAGTGGCACACCCAGTATAATGTGTACAATACCAGTTGCAGGGACCTGGCTTCAAACCCCTGGTTCCCACCTGTAGGGAGGAAGTTTCATGAGCAGTGAAGCAAGACTATAGTGTGTCTCCTTCTCTCTCCCTATCTCTCCCTCCCCTCTGAATTTCTCTCTATCTCTGTCAAAAATTATAAGTAGCTGCTGGGAGCAGTGGATTTGTCATGCAGACACCAAACTCCAGCAACAACCCTGGTATCAATGAAAATAAGTAAGTTGCAGGTACAACCCAGATTGCCACCCACTTGGGTCATCACTGAGAAACTGGCCAAGATGCCTGATTACTTACTGTAACTCCATTTTCTGAACTATTTATTAAGACAGAGTCTGACAGGCAACCATCACTGGCAGTTCTGGGGCACCTGCCACATGCCAGTGGAACTCCTCTGATACCCTTGGAACTCCTCTGATGCCACCACTGGGCCATCTTGGGAAAGTCAAGTTGGGGGAGACCCTAGTCCTCTGACAGTGCTTGGCCTGCCCAGCAGTGAGATAGCCCCCCTGCAGTTGGAGTGTGGGAACCTCCTGAGGAGGGGCCCCTGGTAGTGGGCAGCCCAGGGAGGGGTCTGCTTCTTTGAGCTGGTTTGAATACTGCCTTCCCCTGCAGGTGTCTTCATGCCCATCGGTATCGTGCTGCAGCCCTGGATGGGCTCGGCGGCCATGGCAGCCTCCTCCGTGTCAGTGGTGCTCTCATCACTGCAGCTCAAGTGGTAAGTCCCTGTGTGGTAAGAGTGGCCGCAGGCAGTAGTGCCCAGGCCCCAAGACCCTTTCTCACCTCACGAGCACTCTTGGAGCTGGTGCAACCCAGGCTGGGCGCAGGTTCATGATTTGTTCACTTGAAGGACAGTGTTGAGTGAAGCCAAGAGAGAGACAGAATCTGTCAGCATTGCAAGCAGGTAGTTGACCTCTTCAGTCAGCACACATGGGGCCATAGTAGTTCATCTGGACAAGGTGCATTGCTATAAATATATAGGTATAAGATCACTTTGTTTTACTTTTCTTTTATGTATATATGTTTTTAAATATGTATTTATTTATTTTCCCTTTTTGTTGCCCTTGTTGTTTTTTATTGTTGTTGTTATTATTATTATTGATGTCATTGTTCTTAGATAGAACAGAGAGAAATGGAGAGAGGAGGGGAAGACAGAGGGGGAGAGAAAGACAGACACCTGCAGACCTACTTCACTGTCTGTGAAGTGACTCCCCTGCAGGTGGGGAGCCAGGAGCTCAAACCGGGATCCTTACGCCGGTCCTTGCACTTTGCACCACATGCGCTTAACCCGCTGCGCTACTGCCTGACTCCCTTTTTATATATTTTTTAAAAAGATTTTATTTATTTATTAATGATAAATGATAGGGGAGATAGAGAGAAAAAACCAGTCATCACTCTGGTACATGTACTGCCAGAGTCTGAACTAAGGACCTCATGCTTGAGAGTGCAGTGCCTTATCCACTGTGCCACCACCCTGACCACTGTTTTACTTTTCCTTGGCTGTTTTTTATGTCTATTATTCTTTTTTAATATTTATTTATTTATTCCTTTTTGTTGCCCTTGTTTTATTGTTGTAGTTATTATTATTGTTGTTATTGATGTCATCGTTGTTGGATGGGACAGAGAGAAATAGAGATGGGCAAGACAGAGAAGGGGAGAGACAGAGAGACACCTGCAGACCTTCTTCACTGCCTGTGAAGTGACTCCCCTGCAGGTGGAGAGCCGGGGGCTCAAACCGGGATCCTTACGCTGGTCCATGTGCTTTGTGCCACCTGCGCTTAACCCGCTGTGCTACACAGCCCGACTCCCATGTCTATTATCCTTAAGAGGTTTTTTGGGTTTTTTTTTTACCACCATGGTTATCACTGGGGCTCTATACCTGCACAATTTCTACCACTCCTTGAGGACTCTTTAAGATAGAAGTTGAGAGACATAAAAGGAAAGAGAGAAAGAGAGAGACCATAGCACCCCTCCACTACTTGTGAAGCTTCCCCATGCAGTTGCTCCCATGTGGTGGTTGGGGGCTCAAACCTGGGTCCTTATGCCAGGTAGAGTGTGCACCTTGCCAGATGAGCTATTTTCTTACCCGTTAACTTTTCTCTTTTTTTTTTCCTCAATATTGATTTATTTGATTTGATAGGACAGAGAAACTGAGAGAATAGGAAGATAGAGAGGGAGAGAGGAAGAGAGATACCTGCAGCACTACTTCATAATTTATGAAGCTGCATCCTTCTCTAACCCCCCCCCCCACCTGACCCCTACCACAGGTAGAGATCGAAAGCTTGAACCCAGGTCCTTAGGATTGACAACTATGTACACTCAGCCGGGCACACCACCACCTGGCCTCTTACTTTTCCTTTTAAGAACTATTTAATTATGCTTTCATTAGTGAGAGTTAATCCCAGCCTCCTGAGTGTTGAGCATCTAGACTGTCAACTTCTATATCAGGTGAGCTTAGCCTGAGCCCTGGGAGTCCAGTATCCTTCCCTTGAGAACCCCCCAAGGGTTGGGTCCTACATGTTAATGAAAGACTTGGAGGGGAGCCCTTCACCAGGCTCCCCAGGGAAACCCATATCTCCTGACCAGCTCACATGCTCTTGGATCCTTGCCCCCCCCAGCTATAAGAAGCCCGATCGGGAGAGGTATGAGGCCCAGGCCCACGGCCGCATGAAGCCCCTGACCGCGTCCCAGGTTAGCGTACACATCGGCTTGGATGATCGGCGCCGGGACTCACCCAGAGCCACGCAGTGGGACCAGATCAGCTTTGTCAGCCAGGTTTCTCTGTCTTCCCTTAAGTCTGACAAGGTGCCTCGGCACAGCACAGCAGCAGAGGACAGTGGTGACAAATGGTCCCTGCTCCTGAATGACAAAGATGAGGAGCAGTATATCTGACCACTGTAGGTGCCTGCAGACCCAAGAGCTGTCTCTGAGCTGCTGGCCTGGCCCTGCGCACAGTGGGGATCTAGGCTGCCTGCCCTGGACATCTCTATCCTCTTCCCTACCACCCCCTGGCTCACCTGTGTCCCTGGAGACCCTGCTGGGCTCTGGGGGAAGAGAGGACAGTCCTCCCTCTCACAGACCTCTGAGTCAGTGTTGGGATGCCTACCAGAGAAACGAGGGCCATCTCATAGGGACTAGCCTTTCCATGGAACTCAAGAGAAACCTTGATGTTGGGCCCTTTTCTGATGACACCCACATTCACGTGTGTTGCATTGCCGAGACCACAATGACCTCAAATGAACTTGCTGTTTCCTATATGCACGAGCTCTCTGTCTTAAGTCTTCAACACTGGATCCCCGTCATCATTGGGGCAGGACAGACGCCTCACACGGGGCCCCTCCCTCCACTGCTCTGTGGTGCTTCTTGTGTGTGCCTGTGCAAGTGCCCCTGCCCGGGTCTGTTCAATCTTGCCGGCCTCTCTTCAGGCCCAGCAGAGGACTGGCTACATTCCTTAGGTGCCACCTCTATGGAATTGTGGTTTTTCTCTCCACACCACACAGGGTATAGCTGCCCGGCTGGAGTGAGGGCCTGAGGCTTGAGAGACAAGTATCTGAGGAGCTAGAGCGAGGGGAGGCCTGTGGTTCTGGGAGCAGGAGTCCTGTGGGAGAAGTCTGCATTCAGACATGGCATCAGGAGCCTCAAGCCCATGGCCTGCTGTGTGCTGCCACCTCACAGAGTCCAGTGGTGCCCTCCTGTCTACAACTCAGAGGGAGTAGTTAACAGTTGAGTAAGGGTGGGAGGGGAAGAGGTGATCACAACCTCTTCAGGAGCCTTCTATCCCTGCATGGAGCTGGTGCTTCGAGGAGAGATGACCCCCACATCCAAAGGGAGTGTCCATCACTCATGTTCATGACCATATGGCCTTGTAGCAGGGGGATCAGCCGGTTTTAGACTGGAAAGCAGTGACAGTTGACAGAATCACAATAGAAGCAAACCCATACAATCCAAATAAACTCTTAGGTGAAACCCTGCCACACACACAAGTTTTAGTTATTTATTGAGTGTCAGTGACGCCAGGGGCAGAGTAAACACTTTGTCTAGGTTACTTCTAATCCTTCCAATAAACCAGCACAGGAGATAGATATTCTTAGCCATGTTTTTTTTTTTTTTTTAAGATTTTCTTTTTAATTTATTATAGAAAGAGAAAGGAGTTAGAGCACCACTCCAGTACATGCAGTCAATGTAATCAAGCCAGGAACCTTGGGCATGATACTTTACTAGTTGAACTATTTCCCCAGCTGCATGACCATGTTTTACAAGTGGAAAGAAAGCGGGCTTGAGAGGCCAAGTACCTGCCCAGGGTCTCACAACCAGAAGCAAAAGCAAGCCCCAGAAGGGCCCCAGACTCATGTCTGTTAACTGTGAAGCCTGCTCTGACTTTGCTGCCGCCCTGATTGTCAGTTTGCCTGAGAGGAAAAGACTACAGAAAGGCCCCCTGCTCCTAGGAAAGCAAATTCGCCAGGGTTTCCTTGTGTCTTCTGGTTTTCTGTCTCCTCCTCCCCAGTCCCAGCACCTCCTTCGTGCTACCACCCCTCAACCACCCATGGTGTCTTCTCTTTACCTTGGATGTGCTTGGAGGTATGTATGTTCATTGCCTTCTAACAGGCTAATAATCATTGTCTAAAGAATCTCATTGTGCTGATTTTTCAGGAAGCATTTGAACCATAAATAAATTGTGTTTATCTGGACATGAATGTATTTTTCCAAGTGTACAGAAAGAGAACCTTTTAGACATTCAGAATCTAAGTGTGTGGGGGGGGGAGGAATTGGTTAGAAGCCGGCCATGATATCTGGACATGAATGTATTTTTCCAAGTGTACAGAAAGAGAACCTTTTAGACGTTCAGAATCTAAGTGTGTGTGTGTGTGGGGGGGATTGGTTAGAAGCCGGCCATGATTCTTAGAATAAAGGTTCCTTTGATTTGTCTACAGCTCTGCCCTTGACTCTGTGTGCAAGCGGGGGTGTGCTCTCAATAGCACCCAGCAGTGGAGTGAGCACCTTTCCTGAATACTAGGCCTGCCTTCTGTGGGGAGACCTACAGCATAGCCTCCCACAAAAATACCTGTCCATACTCCCTCGGGGTTAAAGAATAGAAAAGCTATTGGGGAGGGGAGGGGATACAGAGCACTGGGGGTGGAAATTGTACCCCTCTTATCCTATGGTCTTGTCAGTGTTTCCATTTTATAAATACATAAATTAAAAAAAAAATACCTGTCCCACTGGGCCAAGCACTGCCAAGCCAGATGACCCTAGGATAAGATTGGACAAGGACACACTTGTCTGGTCAAGGAAGTGTGACTGGACACACTTCCTTGGTGAAAGTGACTCAAGCAAAGGCTTTTCTCAGATGCACACATAGTGATCCAGAGGGCTACATTTTGGGCTCTTTGGCCTGTCTGAACTGTGGGGCTTTGCTGGGAGGCCTCTGAGGACATATGATAAGTGAGCTGTACCAGGACAAGAGAGGACAGTGTTATGTGCCACCCAACTAGAACTCTTTATTTTTTGCCACCAGGGTTATCACTGGGGCTTGGTGCTGGCATGATGACTCCACTCTTGGGGCGGGGTAAAGGGGCTCTTTTTCTTTATTTTCTGGTAGAGACAGAGAAGGAGGGAGAGAGAGAGATGCAATACCACTCATCAGCCTGAGTCCTTCTGCATGGTAACATGTGCCCTCTACTGGATGCACTATCGCCCAGCCCCTAGGGGGTTATTGCTGGGGCTTGGTGCCTATACTATAAATCCACTGCTCCTGTGGCATTTTTTTCTGATTTTTTTTTTTTTTTTTTTTTTTTGGATAGGGCAAAAAGAAATTGAGAAAGGAGGGGAAGATAGAGAGGGAGAGAGAAAGCTAGATACTTGCAGACCTGCTTCACCTCTTGTGAGGCTTTCCCCCAGGGAGTTGGGGGCTTGAAAGAAGATCTTTGTGCTTCGTACTATGTGTGCTTACCCTGGCACACCACCACCTGATGTCCCCTAGGATGTGTTTATTATTTTCTTGGATGGAGACAGAGGCATGGAAAGACTGAAAGAAACAACACCAAGGCTTCCTTCAATATGGTGGGGCCTAGCCTCGAACCTGGGTTGCACATATAGCTGAACAGTGTACTACTAATACCTAAACTAGCTATTTTTCCAGCCCTCCCTAGAATGCTTTTGAATAAAGAAGGGAGGGTGGGAGTAGGAGATAGCTGGCCTGGCAAAGCACACACTTTTTTTTTTTTTATCCAGGTAAATCAAACTTTATTGAAAACAAAACATGTTTCAGCTTGAGAGAGAGATGGAGAGATAGAGAAAAGGTAAATAAACTTACATTGTGGTGGTAGTCTCAAAAGAGAGAAAGCCCCCCCGAAGGTTAACCCCTTTAAAGCCAAAGCCCCGCCTATACCTGTAACCACTCCTATTTCTGAGTGGTACCTTCTCTCCCTCAATAGTGCCTCCTCTAAGAGTATGGACCTAAAATTCTTGATATATATATATGTAACATTTTTATGTATAAAAAGGTAACACTGACAAAAACCAGTGCCCTCAGCAGACCTGGAGGCAAACTTAACAGGGCCCCTAGCTTAAATTAAAGAAAGAAAAAAAGAAAGCACCTGGAAGTTGACACTGTTAGAAAACAAATCCTGTGTGTTTTTCTATTGTTATTATTTTAAAATAAGAAATAGCGACAAGACCACAGGACAAGAGGGGTACAATTCCACACAATTCCCACCACCAGAGTTCTGTATCCCATCCCCTCCCTTGAAAGCTTTCCTATTCTTTTTTAAAAAGTATTTATTTATTTATTCCCTTTTATTGCCCTTGTTGTTTTATTGTTGTAGTTATTATTGTTGTTGTTATTGATGTTGTTGTTGGATAAGACAGAGAGAAATGGAGAGAGGAGGGGGAGAGAAAGATAGACACCTGCAGACCTGCTTCACCGACTGTGGAGCAACTGTCCTGCAGGTGGGGAGCCGGAGGCTCGGAACTGGTGTCCTTGCACTTGGTGCCATGTGCACTTAACCCACTGCACTCTGCCCAACTCCCAGCTTTCCTATTCTTAATCCCTCTGGGAACATGGACCCAACCCAGGGTCATTATGAGGTGCAGAAGGTGGAAGGTCTGGCTTCTGTAGTTGCTTCTCCAATGAACATGGGCATTGGCAGGCTGATCCATACTCCCAGCCTGTCTCTATCTTTCCCTAGTGGGCAGGGATCTGGAGAGATGGAGTCCAGGGTACATTGGTGAGGTCCTCTATCCGAGGAAGTAAGTTTGGCATCGTGTTAACATCTGCAACTTGGTGTCTGGAAAAGCATTGAGATAATAAAGCAGAACAAATGTAAAACATTAATCCCCCAATAAGAGAAACAACTTTAAAAAGATATAAAGCAGAATAAATTGTTTAATAGTCTGGAACCTAAAGGCAAGTTTGGTGTTGGAGAGCTTTGTGGAGCTGCTAAGAGTGAAACCTGGGGCAAGGACATAAACACCATTGTTTGGGTTCATTCCAAAGGGAGATGTCTACTTATCTGCTGTTCTCTTTTGTGTGAAGACAATGATAACAGTTGAAATTACAGGATAGAATATGAGAATGTTAAACAGTGCTGCAAAATCCCAGGGTCTCCTTTATTCTGTTCAAAAAGGTGAATAAACAGATATAAAATTATTCAGAGCATACGATGAAAACTAGAGTTGATGCAAATTTAGCCTTTTTCTCCTTTGAGAGAGAAATGACTATTCCACCCACCCACCCCTTTCCATTTTACCAGAGCACCAGAACACTGCTCAGTTCTGGCTTGTGGTGGTGCTGGGGATTAAGCCTGGAACCTTTGCTGCCTCACTCATTAAGGTCTTTTTGCATAACCATTATGCTACCTCCTATTTTTCCCACTACCACTGGGGATCATTGCCTGCACAACTCTACCATTCCTGGTTACATTCGAGATGGTGAGAACTAGTGGCTTGAACCTGGATCCTCACAAATAGTAAGGTGTGCACTCTACCAGCTGAGTTGCCACCCAGCCCCAACTATTATCCTTAACATAAACACAATACCTGCTAGTAGTAAACAAAACAAAAAAAAAAACCCTGAAGCATATGAAAACATATAAAGGAGGGGAGGCAGCCATAATACTGCACGCCCCAAAGGAAACCCTATGAGCATGATTTTGTGGAGAGATGTCCAATGGAAGAACAAAGCTTTCTGCACATGGGTGGCCCAGTTTGGTAACCAAACTGATAGGTAGTGTAATGTAGTGGACCCCAGGATGGTCCTGCTAGGTGCCTGGGTCTCTGTAAGGCTAGACTGCAGACAACCTTCAAATACTGTGAGGGCTGAGGAGACAGCATAATGGTTCTACAAAACTTATGCCTGAGACTCTGAGGTCCCAGATTCAATTCCCAGCACCTCCATAAGCCAAAACTAAGTAGTGCTCTGATATCTCTCCCTCCCACCCCCTCATAAAATATTTTTAAAAGAATAATAACCTGAGCAAGGATACTGTAAACTCTGTGTCATGATCTATCTTCAGAGATAAGGAAACTAACCCCAAGTGAGACTAGGAATGGACTACCTAGAGGCAGATTATGGATCCAGGTTCAAATACTCTGCAATGGGAAAAAAGCCCCTACTCTATGGTGCCCCCTTGTTCTTGTACCCTGCGGTCCACAGGCCACACTGCTAAGCAGCAGAGACTTGATGTCCCCTGTCCTGCTGAACTCAGCTCGAGAGCAGTGCCCTTTAGCAGGATGGTGTGGTTGAGCTCGGGAGCCACCAGGTGTCTCTCTGACCAAATCAACCTCCTGATCTGTAGCCAGAAATATTCTGGATGCACCTGAAAGTTCACAAAAACATTATCTTAGGGAGTTGGGCGGTAGCACAGCGGGTTAAGCGTGTGAGGACCAGCGTAAGAATCCTGGTTTGAACCCTGGCTCTCCACCTGCAGGGGAGTAGCCTCACAGGTAGTGAAGCAGGTCTGCAGGTGTCTTATCTTTCTCTTCCCCTCTCTCTTCCCCTCCTCTCTCCATTTCTCTTTGTTCTATCCAACAATGACAACATCATCAATAATGATAACTACAACAATAAAACAACAAGGGCAACAACAACAACAAAAAGAATAAATAAATATTTTTTAAAAGAAACATTATCTTAATGGAAATGTGGGGGCTGGGGCAGAGTGTGAGGCTGGAGTTCACACCTCATACCACCACCCCCAGTCTCAGTGTGTCTGTACCTGGGCTTGCTATCCAGGGCTTCTGAGCCCCTCAGATCTTCACAGATCTGCACAGAATACATTGCTGGGCTCCCTCAACAGTAAATTTCCTTCAACATGTGCACTTGAGCTCCTTCCTTCCTCCCTTCCTCCCTTCCTCCTTTCCTTCCTTTCTCTCTTCCTCCCATTCTTTCTGCCATCAGGGTTATTGCTGGGTCTCAGTGCTTGCATGATGAATCCACCACTCCTGGTAGGTTTTTTTTTCCTTCCTTTTTATCTTTTTCTTAAAAAAAAAAAATATATATATATATAAATATAAATATATATATATATATATATATATATATATATATATACTGAGGAATTGAAAGGGAAGGGGAGATAGAGAGGGGAAGAGGGGCACCTGCTTATACTCCTGAAGTTTTCCCTGCAGGTGGAGACCAACTCAAACTCTGGTCCTTGTATATAGTAATGTGAGCACTCTACTGGGTGTACTGCTCTCCCCCCCCCAGCCCCTGGTACTATCTCATTTGTATATATTAAAGAATTTTAAATAGTTCAGTGATTATTTATTTATTCTACCAGAGCACTGCTCAGCTCTGGTGGTGTGGGGGATTGAATCTGGGACCTTAGAGCATCAGGCATAAGAGTCTCTGCTTTCTACCCCTGCCCACCCAGTGATTTTTTAAAATTTTTATTTATTTATTATTGAATACAGATAGGGAGAGACAGAGCACTCAACAGGTATGAGCTGTTCTTATTGTCCTCAAGAGTGATACTGAATTCTAGGAGGAAAAAACCCAACTCAGCCTTTCCACCCCAAGGAGGAGCCAGTCATTAGAGCGCCCCCTGGCTGGGCCAGAGGAAGTGCCTGCTTTGGGGTCTGCTTCCCAGACCTCCTGGGCTGTGCAGTTTGCTGTCAAAGGGGTGGCCTCTCTCCAGCTGCTGATCACCAGGCTGCACTGTCACTTCTCTGGTCTCCCAGTGGGCTCAGAGTAGGAGGCTCCATCACACTGTAGTCATTTCTGCTATCCAGTGCACTGTACAGATTGAGTGACTCATCCCTCAACCCCACTCCCGCCTGCCTTGTGTGAATGTGGATACATGCCTGAATAAGAACAGTTATTTTGTGTAAGGATCCCAGTTCAAGCCCCTGGCTCCCCACCTGTAGGTGTCTATCTTTTTCTCCCCTTCTCTGTCTTCCCCTCTTCTCGATTTCTGTCTCTCCTATCCAACAACAGCAGCAGTGACAACAATAACAACAACAAAGGCAACAAAAATGGAAAAAAATGGCTGCCAGGAGCAGTGGATTCATAGTGCAGCCATTGAGCCCCAGCAATAACCCTGGAGGCAAAAAAAAAATTATTGGGCCTTATCTTCCATTCCTCCTGAGTATTAAAAGTTAGCCGACTGCTGAGCCGACAGCATTTTCACTCTTTAAAGCAACACTTTTCTTCCTGCAGATTCCTCACAGCAGATAGTGAGGTGAGTGGCTTATGTCTATTACTCAGTGAAGCAGCTATTCCCTGAGATTCCAAGAAACGCTGGCTTCTCAGTGACTGGTGACTGAGAATCACTGGGGTGCTGGCAGCTGGGTTTAGCCCTGGGCTGAGTGAGAGCGGCAACTGCTTTGTCTTGGTTGAAAAAGGGCCACGCTAGCCCTGGGAGGGACTCCAGCAGCCAGACAATTAAAAGAAGCTGATCACGGGCTAATCTTCATGGGGATTCAGGGCCAGCAAGGTGCAGATCCTGCACCTAGAAGCATGGGCAGGGGAGACCCCAGGTGCACACACGCTCGTGTCAAATGGGCAGAATGAGAGCCTGTGCTTTAGGAAAGAGAGTTGGGGAGGAGAGTCCTATGTGAGGAGGAGGGTAGCATTTGAAGTGTGGGGTTGTGGCTTTCCAAGAGATTAAGAAGGACCCAAGGGGGCAGAGAGACAGACACTCAGTGGAAAGCTAAGTAGCCAGCTTGGTTGAACAGGGTTGCTGGGAGGCAAGGTGGCCCTCAGAGGACCCAAGTTGGAAGTTGTCCTAAGACATATGCCCTGGGATCCTAGGACCTGATCTGACCACTGAAGGACAGAATAGGGAGAATGCCACCCCTTGGCAAGTGGCTAGCAACAGAACTGATCTTCCCACAACACCACGGGGTATGCCTGAGGGATCTTGCCAGGATCTTACATGAAACTTCTCTAAGAGGTGAGCAGGGATTGCTAGAGATGAGAGGGAGTGTTTGTTCCAGCCAGGGAGAGGCTGGACAGTCTGAGACCGGGGAGCACCACTCAGGCAGGATCAAGGGAGGCAGTTGAGAGCTGGATGTGGGCTTCTTCCTCTCTTTCTTCCTCTGAAGAGGGACACCCAGCACCTGACCTCACCCCTTTATCTCAACAGTGAATGCAAGAGTGCAGATGAAAGGGGGAATTTCAACATTGGCCCCTGTGGTCTCAGTCCCACTAATGACTCTCAACAGGCTCATTGCTCCCTCCCCAAAACTGGTATGGGGAGGGGCTGTTAGTAAAGAGAGTGTGGGGGCCAAGCAATGGAGCATCCGATGGAGTGCACATGTTACCATGTACAAAGACCTGGGTTTGAGTCCTAATCCCCACCTTTAAGGGGGGAAAGGCTTCTAAAGCAGTGAAGTGGGTCTGCAGGTGTATATCTTTCTCTCTCCCCCTCCTTTCTCAATTTCTCTCTGTTCTATCCAATAAAATGGAAAAACTGGCCACCAGGAGCAGTGGATTCATGGAGCCCCAGCAATAACCCTGGAGGCAAGAAAAACAACAAAAAAAAAGGCTACTGAGAGTAGTGGATTCATGTTAGCACTGAGCCCCAGTAACAACCCTGGTGGCAATAAAGAAAGACAGAGATAGAGGCAGAGACAGAGAAAGAATGTCTACACCACATGTTGAGTGGCTCCACGTGGCAGAAAACATAACAGGCAGCCAGCAGCTGTGATGAGGTGTATGAAAGAAGCAGCCACCTCTCTCTGGGTCTAGGACTGAGGAGGGTATGCTTTCCACCCACAGAACAGAGCTGACTCCTCTCCTTACCCAGTCCCCAAGCTGGTGGTTATTCCTTACATTTAGAGGTGGCTCACTGAACCCCAAAGGTGGGAGCATACCCAAAAGCAGCTCCCCCACCTGAGAACAGAGGACCCAAACATATATCTGAGCTGGAGTTTGTGTTTGGGAAGAAAATCTCCTGAAGTGAACTCCCAAAGTCTGCCAGCTCCAGAGGAAGGACCTCTCATCTCCACAGGAGGGTTTGAGGGACTGAAGGGCTTGGACGGTTCTTCTTTCGCCGGTCCCTGCGCTTTGTGCCACATGCGCTTAACCCACTGCACCACTGCACCACTGCCCGACCCCGGACGGTTCTTATTTATGTCCCTTCTCTCTTCCCTCCTTCCTATCTCACCTTCCCCCTCCATGATGTTGGGGGGGGGGGTTACTGGTTTATAGTATAATTACTGACACATATGTACGGCCTTTCATCTCCCTGTATTAGCTATCTATAAGACATTCTCCCAGCGTAGGTCCCCTTCTACCATCATGCACCAGGACACTAGAGCTCCTCCATCCCATCCCCCTTCCCCCTTCCCGGAGTCCTTTGCTTTGGTGCAATACCCTCCTGTCTTTCTTGCCTCTTTCTCTTTGACTGGTGGGTTTAGAGCTGTTTGCCTCACCAGGGTTGCTCAGTCCTGGTTCTCAGCCTCTGAGCGGTGGCCGCCACTAACTTCCTAGGGGCCTCATCCTGAAGGACAGTGAGGTTGAGCCCCAAGACACTTCAGCTGCTGCCTGTTGCCTCTCCAAGTCCACTGGTAGGTCTGGCACAGAAGGTCTGTCTTGACCTTCACAAGCCACTGATAGCAGTGCTGCCCTGAGAACCAGAGCATCACTGGCACAACTGATACCAGGGAGCAAAGCAGGACCTCATTCCCACCAGTCCAGCATTGTTTCTCTGCCACACCGCCTCCCAGATTGCTGACCTGTCTGTCCATCTGATAGCGTCCTTGTGCCTGGTCTGGCAAGGCAGGTTGCCCAATGTGTGGCCCTAAGTCCACTCCCCAGAGAAGCTGAGCCCTTCTCTCCAGTTTTGTCTCTTCTGACATATCTGACCTGTCCCTGGCCCCCCTCATGCACAATGTTTGGGGTGCCCCACAGGCAGCTCTATCCACCCTGCTGTCCAGAACTCATGCAGCTCTAACGCTCCAGTTCCCTCATGTCAGGGGACAAACGTGTAGAGGTTCCCAACAGACCTTCCTACCCAGCAGAGTCTGAGAGGAGTGGCCCCAAACCAAAGCACCCTGACTGCCAGCCAGTCCATGATGACCCTTCCTCATACTCTCTCCCCACTTAGAGCCCACCCAGTTGTGTCTGACCCAGGGGAGAAGCTAAGCATTTGTTTGCTGAATCACCATCCAAAATCTTGTCTTTCTCCTTTTCTAGTCCTGGGCTTAAAACAATGTAACTTTTCTTCATGTGGAAAAAATAACACCAGGTAATCCATAAGTGGTTTTTATCAGAAGCCTGTTTAAGCACTGCTGCAAAAACAGAGGCGGCAGAGCTGTATCTTTCTATTAAGATGTCAAAAGCATGCTGAGAACATGCCCTTTGATCCCCATCCTATAAATCTCAATTAAAACACCTTTCTTCCGGGAGTCGGGTGGTAGCCCAACGGGTTAAGCACACGTGGCGCCAAGCACAAGGACTGGTGTAAGGATCCCAGTTCGAGCCCCTGGCTCCCCACCTGCAGGGGAGCCGCTTCACAGGCAGTGAAGCAGGTCTGCAGGTGTCAACCTTTCTCTCCCTCTCTCTGTCTTCCCCTCCTTTCTCCATTTCTCTCTGTCCTATCCAACAACGACAACATCAATAACAACAACAAAACAAGGGCAACAAAAGGGGATAAATAAACAAATATTAAAAAAAAAATCAGAAAACACCTCTCTTCCTCCCAGCCGCTGACTTTGTACCTGGATTCTCACATAAGCAAGCCAGTAGCTGTTTGATGCAGTGATTTTGGTCCTGCCAGGAAGGTGAGCTCCCTCCTGTGGCCTCCATGCTCATCCTCAGAACACTGGGTGTGGAGTGTGAATGGCACAGAGGTGAGGTAAACATTCTCTCTACCAAGGGGGACGCTGTAGAGCAAACAGCACAGGGAAGCCTGGCAAGGCAGTGGTGGGTGGCATAAAAGGAAAACAATGTAAAGAGTTTCACTGTAAGCATGCTGCACAGGAAACAGCCGAATGAACACTGGCAGGGAAATGAGTAGGCACGCTGGGTCTCTCACCAAGCGAGACACTGCTCACCATTCAAGATGAGTGAGCGGCTGGGAGGTGGCATAGTGGGGAAAGCGTCCGAGCTTCAAGCACAGGATCCTGAGTTCAATCCCTGACAATGCATATGCTAGAGTGATACTCTAGTTCTCCTCCTGCCTCACCCTTTCTTTTTCAATAAGTAAATAAATAAATATTTCAGAGTAAAAAGAGCAAGTGACTCAGATCGACATGTAGCACATGGGGACTTTCAAAAGCACAATGCTGAGTAAAACAAAAGATGTCACAGACAGACACAGATAGTGAAACTGCTTTCTGCAAACAAAGCAAAAACGGTTCCTTGTGTCGTGTTGTCAGCACAGTTCTTCTCTTTTTCTGTAGTCAAAGTTCACGGAGCTTAATCAGTGGTTGACTGTGAAGAGTAAAGGGGAAAAAAGATACAGGGGAGTCAGGGAGATCTCTGAGGGGTACACTAGGGTCTCCAGCTATACATGTAACGTGTCATTTTTAATAGCATGAAGCAAGTATGCCAGAATGTCAGAAGTCGTTAAATCTGGGTGGTGGGGACACTTTGTAAATGTATTTTTAAATATTTTATTTTGGATAGAGACAGAAATTGAGAGGGAAGGGGTGGAGGAGAGAGACACCTGCAGCACTGCTTCAGCACTCATGACACTCCATGCCACTCCCTGCAGGTGGATACAGGGGGCTTGAATCCTGGCTCATTTGTACATTGTACCGTATGAACTCTACCAGCTGTGCTACCACACAGAGCCTATTTTATGTATATTCAGATATGTCTAAAACACATGTGGGTCAGGAATTGGGGGGGTGGTTAGACTTGCATTGCAGAGCAGGGTTTGTGTGGGGAGTAGAGGGGCTGCATGTCCTGGGCCCTGCACAGTCATACCAGGAGAGGGTGAAGAAGGAAAAGCCAGAGCTAGGTTCAGGAGGGGCAAAGGAACAGACCTAGGACGATGCAGATGTGGGGATCCAGAAACTAACTTCCTTTAGTTTTTTAAAAAAAAGTCAGCTGCTTGGTATATAGAAATACTAGCACACCCACCACCCACTGGCCCAGGAAGCTGCATATCTACCCTCACCACAGGGTTTGGGTGGGTGGGATGGGACACAGTCTTTTGGTGGTGAGAATGGTGTTTATGTACACTCCTAGTAAAGTGTAGCCATATAAATCACTAGTTAATTAATATGAGAGGGGGAATATTAATTGTATGTCTTGAAGTTTTTAAAACACAGACTGAGCCTTTTTAATATATAGGCTGTGTATTTGATATGCGGACTCTCTCAAAAGCCTAGACCGAGTAGATCAGAAGCAACCAATGGCACAGCTATATACAAGATACTGGGCACTATACCGCAAACCCTAACAAAAGGACTTTTCAAAGTTAACCCAATTACCAAATAATGTGATGATAACATTAACTATCCATTGTCTTTTTGAACCCTAAGACAGCAGGAACCTCACATCTCCACTATAGAGCCTATATATCCCCCAGTCCTGGAACCTTAGGATAGGGCCCACTTTCCCTCATGCCCCTCCCAATCCGTATCAAATAATACTGCATCTGCCGATCGCAACCTAATCAACACAATGATTGCCACCTCAACATGCTTCAGTTCAGACTGTGTCCAGAGACTTCACATGTGGAATGACAACCCTTCAGCTTCATTACTCGGGTGAGACCTTTCCTTTCATAGTATTCTCTCATTCCATCTCAGGTGGTTCACTTTCTAACAAAGTCCCAAAACCTAGATATAGACCAGGTTCTGTGAGAGAGAGCATATGTTCACACGTATCCATAAACTAGAGAAAAATATATACCTGAAAGCAGAAGTACACTAGAGTTTGCAGTGAGTACCCCCCTAACACTTCCTCTCTACTATTCCAACCATTGGATCCATGATTGCTCAACAATTTGTTTGGCTTTGTATGTTAACTCTCTTTTCAGCCACCAGGTTCCAGATGCCATCAGGATGCTGGCTAGTCTTCCCTAGACTGAAGACCCCACCAATGTGTCCTAGAGCTCAGCTTCCCCAGAGACCCACCCTACTAGGGAAAGAGAGAGGCAGACTGGGAGTATGGACCAACCAGTCAACATCCATGTTCAGCGGGGTAGCAATTACAGAAGCCAGACCTTCCACCTTCTACAACCCACAATGACCCTGGGTCCATGCTCCCAGAGGGATAGAGAATGGGAAAGCTATCAGGGGAGGGGGTGGGATGTGGAGATTGGGTGGTGGGAATTGTGTCGAGTTGTACTCCTCCTACCCTATGGTTTTGTTAATTTATCCTTTCTTAAATAAAAAAATAAATTTAAAAAAAGAAATACTAGCACAGTGAATCCTCATATTTTGGCTCTGAATTAACTCATTGTCAAGATTTCCAGCAACTCTCCTCCCCATCCCCCTTGGGATTGTCCTCAGTGCTGTATGTAGCCCCAGGAGAAAGAAGCAAGATGTCACAGTTTCATGGTGACAAATATAATCTAGCTAACCTCTGCTTTTCTGGATTCTCCACCTTTGAGAAAAAACACATGAGCATCATTTCTTGTTCATTAAATAGACTTAATAGGAGATTTATGATGATTAAATCAGGCATGATGTGACCTGGGGATGTGGTTGCTGTTGGCCTTTGGCTAAACTGACCTTGGCAATCAAGCAATTACTCCAGGCAGCACTGACAGCCTGCTTCCCTTCATCCAGTATGTGTCTGGGAACACCCCTCCCCACACACTCACCCATACACACACCCACACACAGAGGGCTGAGCAGAGGCTCAGGGCTTGGTGGCTGTCCCTTGGCACATGTCAGCTTTGCCAGTCAGTCTCTTGTGGTATGTTTGCAATTGTGCAGCTGGCAAGCAGCTTCTGGCCTTCTCTTCCTGTCTTACTTCTCCCACATGCATCAGAAGTCCCATCCGAGATGCCTGGTGACCACAGAACACAGCTACACAATGCAGTCATTTTGCATGTTGCTTCTGGAGCCTGTGTTGCTTTTTTTTTTTTTTTTAGAAAGATGTGAAATGTTTGTCCTGTCAATGCATTATGCCAACAACTGGAGAGCAGGCTGTGCTTCCTACCTGTCATAATTATCAGGAGGTTTCTGTTCATTAGTATCCCCTTCTCCCGCCAAGGGTTACCCCAAGGACCGCAGACCAATACCAGGGAGAGCCCTGTAGCCCAGAGGCTCTGGTTTCCATAGCTTGGTGCAGCTTGGCCTGGATGTGGGTTATTTTAAGCCTCCCCTGCAATGCAGCTACATACCCAGAGGAAGAGGCTCCTGAGACCTGCTCAGCAGGGAACAGCTTGCTAAGCGAAGAGGGTTGCTGGCACAGGGAACTGGCAGGCTCTATCATTACAGTCAGTCCAAGACTCCTGCTGGATTGTCCCTTTAGGGGCCACTCCTCCCATTCTTTTTTCTCTCTCTTTTTCTTTCTTTCTTTCTTTTTTTTTTTTTTTTTTTTACAAGAGTTCTCTGTTCTGGCTTCTAGTGGGTGGTGCTGGAAATCAGACCTGAGACCTCCAGTGCCTTAGGCCTGAAAGTCTTTTTGCATAACCATTATGCTATCTCCTCATCCCTTATTTAAGATTTTATTGCCACCAGGGTTATGGCTGGAGTTCAGTGCCTGCACAATCCCACCATTCCCAGAGGCCATTTTTTATTTCCTTTTTCTTATTCAGTAGAAACAGAGAGAAATTGGGAGGAAAGGGGGAGATAAAAAGAGTTAAGAGAGGAAGAGAGAAAGATATCTGTAGCACTATTTCACCACTTGTGAAGCTCCCCCCCCCCCAGGTGGAAACAGGAAGTTTGAACCCAAGTCCTTGCACATGGTGTGTGCACTCTTACTGAGTGGGCCACAGCCTGCCCCCTTACAACCTTCTCGTTTCTTTTTTTAAATTTTTTAAAAATTTATTTTAAAAAGGAGACATTAACAAACCCATAGGATAAGAGAAGTACAACTCCACACAGTTCTCACCACCAAATCTCCGTATCCCATCCCCTCCCCTGATAGCTTTCCTATTCTTTATCCCTCTAGGAGTATGGACCCAAGGTCATTGTGGGATGCAGAACCTTCTCATTTTTTTTAGTGCCAATGTAATGTTTTTTTAAAAAATCCCACAGGTACAAGCAAACTGTTTCATCTGGCTCTTTGGTTATGTGTTAAGGATTTTGTCACATTAGAATTCTTTCCTTTGGCCCTGCCCTTTGAGGAAAGACCAAGAGTAGAGGAAAGATATGACCCCAACCAGATTCCATGTGAATCTTTAGTTTCCGAACAATAACAGAGCAGACAGCCTAGGGATGCAGAGTCAGCTACGTAATTTGAAGTCTGACTCAGGAGGTTTCAGGCATGAAGAGGAGAAGCAGCAGTCGTAAAGTGACATTTCCAGAAGATTTTTGCTTACAGGACCCGTTAGTCCTGAGAGTCAGACAGAACTCTGGGCTCAGGAGGGTGAGTTCTATCATCTGAAGCTCCTTCTCATGAGCATTCCCATCAACCTGACTGCACAGCTCCCAAACTGTTTTTCTTTTCCTTTTATTTTCCCCTTTTGCTTTCTTCCCGTCTCTCTCTCTCTCTCTGTCTCTCTCTCTTCTTTTTTTTTTCCAGAGCACTATTCAGCTCTGGGGATTGAACCTGGGAGACCTTTGCTGCCTCAGGGACAAGAGTCTTTTTACATAACAGTTATGCTGTCTCCCCAGTCCTCAAACTATTTCTCCTGCTTCATTTATTCATACACTCACTCATTCATTCACTCCCTGTGAATAAGACTGAGTCCCAGTTCTTTGGCCTCTGCTGGTGTGGGGGCAGGGAGTAAGTCTCCTTCCACAGTTGGTTCCAGTGTGGAAGCCTGGTTGGATGTGGGCCCAGGAGCCCACAGGGACTTCTTGTCCTTTCATAGGAGGGCTGGCCTGGCTCTGAGTTGTGGGTCTCACAGTACTTTGTGACCTGGCACCCCAGGAAAAGACTGGTCACTCCGGCAGGGAGCCCACATCTATTTACAAACTGAGTGCCTTAGGGTCTGGCTCCCCTGTATTCTGTGTATTCTCTCTCTCTCTCTCTGTGTGTGTGTGTGTGTGTGTGTGTGTGTGTGTGTCTCTGTGTGTGTGTCTCTCTCTCTCTGTCTCCTCTCTCTCTCTAGCACTGACAACCTGCTTCCCTTCATCTAGTATGTGTTAAAGAGACTGCGACTGTGTTAAATACAAGGGCATTTGGGAACACCCCCACCCCCACCCCCACACACAGAGGGCTGAGCAGATACTCTGTATTGGAATGGTAATGCATGATTATAGTACAGTTGTTGACATATGGGTAAAATTTCTCATATTCTCAAAGTAAGTGACTGCAAAACACTCTCACCTCCAACTTGTGTCTTTTTCCACCAATACACACCCAAACTCCCACCCCCACCCTAAGTCCCCTCTTTTCCTGCCCTCCCCAGAGCTTCATGCTCTTTCTTTATTTTATTTTAATGAAAGAGAGGTGCAGAGAGAATGATAACTACTCAGCTCTGGGATTGAACCTGGGACCTCTGAGCCTCAGGCATGAAAATCTTCTGCATAACCATTATGCTGTGTCTCCAACCAAACCCCCCCCCCATCTCCATGCTTTATATTCTTATCATTAAAGTAACCCTAGAACTTCACCCATGAAAGAGCAAATGCTAAAAATACCAGTTAATGTTGCTGGGCCTATAGTAGCAAGCACAGCCACGCACTTTAGGATTTTTCCCTCTATGAGTATTGCTGATCTCAGTGTTGGCACTAGGAATCCACGGCTCCTATTGTGTATTTTTTTTTCTTTTCATTTTATTGCATAGGACAGAGAGAAATTGAGAGGGGAGAGGGAGATAGAGAGTGAGAGAAAAAGACCGACCTGCAGACCTGCTTCATTTCTTGTGAGGCATCTACCCTGCTGGTGGGGAGCCAAACCCGTATCCTTGCACTTAGAACTATGTGCACCACCGCCCCCCTCCCAGCACTTTCTCAGATCTTTATTTGTCCTCACTGTCATTGATGCTGCAGGATCTCAGAACCTGCTGGAATATCTAAGTTGCTGTAGGAGCTGCCTCCGGCCTACATGTGAGGCTACTGGAACCCTAAAATCTTCCTTCCCATCACATGTGCTCTAGTGAGGCACTTTTTCTCCCACAACCCTACTGGTCAGTCTGTTTACTCAGTTATTTCTTCCTTTGAGTCAAATGCTTCAGAGAGCCCCATCAGTTCATGGAGGAACCAGCCTTTGCCAGGAAGCTCTGTTGACACCCTTAGCTATAAATAGCCCAGTATTTGTTCTGGTGACCCCAGCCAGGCCTGCTTTTTGCTGGGCAATTATTTCAGTCCCCTGAGCACACACAGCCTATGGAAAATCAGAGAGACTCTCCAGCCCAGATGTGGAACCCACTGCTGGGGTGCACTGCATGGCCTTCTGGGGTGCAGGGATAGGCTTCACTTACTCTGCTCTGGGGTGCAGGGATGGGCTTCACTTACTCTGCTCCTCAGAGCCTGAGCTATAAGCCCACCTGTCTGCTGCAGAGTCCCAACCAGCAAAGCTACTCCTTTCACTCAGGTTCTGTAAAGGAAAGCTGAGTCATTCATTAGTGAGTTGTCCTCAGACACTCAAGGAAGGTTTCTGTTTCTCTGAAAACCAGACTGCAGCCTTTAATATTCATTCATTCATTCATTCATTCATTCATTCATTTTTCCATAAGGGTTATTTCTAGGGCTCAGTGCCTGCACAACTCTATACTCTTGAAGGCCATTTTTCCTTTTTCTTTTGATAAAGGGTCAGAGACAGAGAAGGAGAAGAAATGAGAGTTTAGAGAGAGACAGAAGACTGGATGGTGGTACACCTGGTTGAGTGCATATGTTACAATGTGTAAGGACCCAGGTTCAAGCCCCTGTCCCCACCTGCAAGAGGAAAGCTTCACAAGTGGTAAAGCAGTTGTGCAGGTGTCTCTCTCTATCTCCCCCTTCCTCTCAATTTCTGGCAGTCTCTATCAAGTAAATAAAGATAATTAAAAAATAAGAATTAAATAAAGAGAAAGACCTGCAGCACTGCTCCATTAGTCATAAAACTTGCCTGCTGCAAGTGGGGACCAGGGGCTTGAACTCAGGTCCTTATATATGGTAACATGTGCACTCTACCATGTGAGCCAGCACCGGCTCCCTGAGTGCACTCTTTACATGTTGTATGGACTATGAGCTCACCATCCCTCCACCTTTTTTGAGAGCCAGGGGGCTTCTGGACATCATTGGTTTTCCAACTGATTCTGTGCAAGATTTGTCCCCGGGTCCTCAGCCCTGTCAGCACTCCCTTTGCGAACGTATGAGCCAGAAGAAAGGCTCAGATTGCTGCTGACTCCAGGCTTTCCTTTGAATGCCTCCAAGAAGCTGCTGTGCAAATATAAGGTCCCAAGAGGGCAAAGAGGGATCTCCTTGGCAGTGGGGAAGAGTCAAGTGCCGACCTCGCAGCACACTGCAGCTTGCTGGACAAGTTTTAACTACCCAACCAGATGATACTTTTTTCTTTTCTCTTTTCTTTCTTTCTTTCTCTCTTTCTTTCTTTCTTTCTTTCTTTCTTTCTTTCTTTCTTTCTTTCTTTCTTTCTTCCTTTCTTCCTTCCTTCCTTCCTTCCCTTCCTTCCTTCCTCCCTCCCTCCCTCTCCCTTCCTTCCTTCCTTCCTTCCTTCCTTCCTTCCTTCCTTTCCTTTCCTTTCCTTTCCTTTCCTTCCTTCCTTCCTTCCTTCCTCCCTCCCTCCCTCCCTCTCTCTCTCTCTTTCTTTCTTTCTTTTCTTTTGCCTTCAGAGTTATTGCTGGGGTTCAGTGCCTGCACTGCTCCAATGGCCTTTTTTTTTTCATTTTTTGGGGGCCAGAGAGAAATTGAGAGAGGAGAGGAAGATGGGGGGGGGAGACCTGCAGACCTGCTTCACAATTTGTGAAGCGACCCCCCCCTTGCAGGTGGGGAGCCGGGGGCTCGAACCATGATCCCTGCACAAGTCCTGTGCTTTGTACTATATGCACTTAATTGGGTGTGCCACCACCCAGCCCCCCAGGTGTGAGTTTTTCCCCCCCCATAGAGAGAGAGAAAAACAGAAATGCCATAGCACTGCTCAGCTCTAGGTTTATGGTGGTATTGTGGTTGAACCTGGGACCTCAGAGCCTCAGGCACAAAAGTCTTGCATAACCACTGTGCTATCTCTCCAGACCTCCAGCTGTGATTCTGCTGTATTTACGGGCCGACTTTATTCCCTCACATGTTTAAAAATTCAACATGCATAATCTCAACAAAGAATTGAGGAGAGAGCAGGATTTTCAAAAACTTTAAAGTTTATTCCGGAAAACTGAGAACATTCACATGTTAGGATGAGAGAGAAGTGCCCCCTTACATCTTGATGGGGTGTCACCCAGGCAGAGAGGCAGAGACAAGCCATGCCCACAGGTCTAGTTTATAACACCCAATCCCCACCTTCACCTTCCAGGTCACACTTGTCATCACTCCCATTTCCTGTGCAGCAATTTCCTTCCCCCAGGCACATCTGTGTGCATTGGAAACATATGTTCCTGTACAGTGCAACAGTTTGTGTCCCCCAACATACTTTCTGTTACTTCTGCCCTCAACACTGCTGCATAACAGCTCAGTTCTCTTTTGTGGTCTCTGCAACTCACTACCTTTGTACAACTGCCATGGGCTTATCGGAGCTAAAGCTTTGATGATGGCATCTGTGGCCTTTGTCAGCTTTGGAGAGATGTGTTTTCATAATTTGTTGTGAAGTCTTTAGATTCTACAGTAACTTTCATACTTCATCTTAATTTTAATCTCTCACTGTATTATTTGATCTTTTTTTTTTTTAACTTTCCAGTTGTCATGAGCAAAGTTTAGAAATTGTCTCTACCTTTGCCCACCAAATTCAGGGTCTCAAATGTCTCAACACAGGAGTGAAGGAGCTTCCCGGGGCCCCTGCCTCCACACGAGACTGGGTAGAGTGGGCTGGAGTGGAGGTGTGTGTCTAGTGGAGAAGCCACAGAGCCTATGGTGACAAAGGAGGCACCATCACCACAGTGCAGTTTCCTTCCCTCCCTCACCTTCTCCCTGGGCCACCTCCTGCCACCCACCACACACTGAGCAATGAGTTATGAAGTATTACACCTGGAGGCAAGACTGGAATAGCAGTAAAAGACAAACACTGTAGTGGGTCAGCATTGATCATCTCAGTGTGTGCTTCAGACATCTGGAGCGTTGTTCTGGGTCTAGTTAGTAATAACTAAGACCTCTGGATCTCCGTGCTGCTTCTCTGGGGCACTCACATTGCAATCCTGACTATGTGCTTCCTGGTCATGCAAACAAAGGTGGGTGCTCGGAAGTCAGGCGTAGCGCAGCGGGTTAACCGCACGTGGTGCAAAGCGCCAAGGACCAGCATAAGGATCAGGTTCCAGCCCCCGGCTCCCCACCTGCAGGGGAGTCGCTTCACAGGTGGTGAAGCAGGTCTGCAGGTGTCTTTCTCTCTTCGTCTCTGTCTTCCCCTCCTTTCTCCATCTCTCTGTCCTATCTAACAACAATGACATCAATCACAACAATAATAACTACGACAATAAAAAAAAACAAGGGCAACAAAAGGGAAAATAAATAAATAAATAAATAAATATTAGAAAAAAGTGGGTGCGCACAAAGAAAGCAAGATATTTCTGTGATCACATGTGTGTGCACTCAGAGAGCTAGTAGAAGTCCATTTATGTTGTTATTATTATTTTAGTGTTTACCTGTGTGATAGGACAGAAAGAAATTGTGAGACAGCAAGCCCCTAGCGAGCTAGAAAGAGGGAGGTATGAGGCTGGGAGAGTCTAAAGCCTTGGGCTGAACCTTTGGTCTTTGCTTGGCTTATCTCTGTAAGACCACAGCTTTCTGACCTGGAATTTTTTCTTCTGCTGCTGCTTTCAGTTGAGGGAGATTGAGCTTTTGATACATTTGATATAGGCAAATTCTTTTAAAATGACCAAGACAATAAGATACAGCTTAAACATTCTCCTGAGCCCCTAGGCAAATATTTGATGACAGCAAAGCAAGCAAATTAAGCTAATCCCCACTCAGGAAGGTGTTCCTTGGTGGCCTGGCATGCTAGACCATTGGAGAAAGGGCGTCTGGCACCCCTTCCCACTGGGAACTCAAACCCTTCTGCAAAGCTATGGGTGTTTGCAATTTGAGAAGGAAAGGCAGACATTCACTGCCTTTCAGGGACTAGAACGAGATATGAACAAATTAATTGAGGCCATTTAGTAAGTTGATCCTGGCATTTCAGTTTGCGTGCAATTCAGTCAGGAATGCAGATTCAAGGGCAAGAACACTGTTAACAAGAATTTAATACAGGAGCAGGCAGGGAGATAATGCAGGGGTTTATACCACAGGTTTTCATGCTTCAGGCTCTTAGGTCCCAGGTTTAGTCTCTGGCACCACCATAAGCCAGAGCTGAGCAGTGCTCTGGTAGTAAATAAATAAATAAATTATAAGGGTGTTAGAAAACATGAAACCTGAGGAGTGTGAGGGAACCCGGAAGTTAACAGCTGCTGAAAGCCACTGCCACTCCTTGGATTGTCAGCACTAAGGGAGGAACCTGTCTAAGACCTAAGGGATGGAGGCTGGTGCTATATGGAGCAGGGGCTGTGTAATAGGCAGCAAGACCCCCATGGCTTTAGCCACCAGATAGTTACAACCTGGGTGGAAGATCACAGGGCAGGGAAGCAGCTGCATGCAGGTCCAGGGCTAAGAAGAGGAAGCAGACTGCTGCTGGAGATGCAGCCAGGGCCCCGGCCAAGGCTGGCAGGGGACATGGTTAGGTTGAACTGGTGCAATGCTGGGTTGGTTCTCGATCCTTCCACCTGTGCTTCCTGCTGGCCTGATTGAACAGCAAGCAGCTGGCCACAAGACTTGTGGGCTGTAGTCTGTAGAGGGTGGCCCTTAAGAATCTGAGTAGAGGGAGTCAGGCGGTGGTGCAGTGGGTTAAGCGCACGTGGTGCCAAGCACAAGGACCGGCATAAGGATCCCTATTCGAGCCCCCGGCTCCCCACCTTCAGGGGAGTCGCTTCACAAGTGATGAAGCAGGTCTACAGGTGTCTGTCTTTCTCTCCTCCTCTCTGTCTTCCCCTCCTCTCTCCATTTCTCTCTGTCCTATCCAACAACAACAACATCAATAACCACAAGAATGTTAAACAACAAGGGCAACAAAAGGGAAAATAAATAAATAAATATAAAGAAAATTAAAAAAAAAAAAGAATCTGAGTAGAGCAGGGAAAAGGGGTCTGAAAGGCAGTGTGCTTGTGCCCTGACCACTTATGCCAGCTGTCTCCCTGACATGTGAGTCTGGGTGTGTTGGGGGCTTAGCAGATGCCCCCATGTAGGTTAGATGATGGTGGTAACTTAAAGCATCTGGAAAGCCTGCTCCTCCTCAGTTTCCCCAAACAGAGTGAGGCAAGGACTTCTAGCTCCTCACCCTTCTTCACATTGCATTGAGCCAGTCCACCTCTGGGCATAAAAATAAAACTGTAAAACAACAGAGGCCTGTTGTAGGGCCTCTGACCACTGCCAAAGAAACCCACTCATGGGCACACCAGCGTTTGCCAAAAGGAATAGGGAGACTCCTATTCGAACATGCAGCGGAGACAGCATTGTGACTCAGAGTTACTCCTCCCTCTGCGTAGAAAGAGAGCATTTATTTGTACAGGATTTGTATATGTAAAAGGATGGAGGGTGGTGTCAGAACTGAGAGGTGATCAAGGTGCAGCTGAGACCTTCAGATTTCTTGCCTCCTAAAGTATGGATTCCCTGGTCACCATGAGTCTTCTGTGAATTTGTTGCCAAAATGAAGCCTATTCTCAGTCTTAACTGTTTTTCATTATTTCAAAGGACAAGCATATGGGGGTAGTGGGGGGTGGGTTGGGGTGGGGAGAGGGATATGACTGCACTGCCTTTTTCTTTTCCAAATTCCCCTTTAATATATGAACTACTGGCTAAGGAGCAGTTTATCACTTTCGAGAAACCTCCCTCCCCTTCCCCCACCCCCACCCCCATGCCACATAGCCCTGTCCTTTTGGGACCATGGCTTCAATTCATATATATATATGTGTGTGTATATATATATATATACACACACACATACATACATACATACCATATTATCACTAGAGGAAAGCAAAGTCCCTAAAAACTGACTTTACATCCACTGAAAATTCTCCTGACCTTCAACTCTTTAATCAGTCCAAGATTACAAGTATGTTTTGCAAAAATCACAAATGTTACAGAGATTTTTCTCTCTTGCTTCCATTCTATTGATTATCCACTGCTTTACTCCTCAACAAAACTCTCCCCCTCCAAATAATTTTTTCTTTCTTTCTTTCTTTCTTTCTTTCTTTTTTTCTTTCTTTCTTTTTTTTTTTTTTTTTTGCCTCCAGGGTTATCGTTGGGGCTCGGTGCCTGCACTATGAATCCACTGCTCTGCAGACATTTTTAAAGAATATTATTGGATAAGACAGAGAAATTGAGAGGGGACGAGGAGATAGAGAGGGAGAGAGATAGACACCTGCAGACCTGCGTCACTGCTTGTGAAGTGATCCCCCCTGAAAGTAGGGGCTCTAGGGGCTCGAACTGGGGTCCTTGCACTTCATGCCACACTACGCAGCCACTAAATACTCTTTCTAGAAGCATTCCTTGAACATTTACTAAGCACTAGCATCCGGGTTTTCAATAAAGGAAATGACACTGCAGTGTCTAATTGAGGAAAATAGTACACAACTGCCTCAACTTCTCACTCACCCCACCCCCACCCCCAGTCCTCAGCCCTCTTCTCATTCCTTTTGACCTGGAAACCCTGAGGTACATCATTGGCATCTCGGGGCCTTTGCAAAAGAATTTGAAAACTCCTGCTGCAAGGCAATCAGAACAAGAAAAAAGACTCCTTAGCAAATCTTCTGGGAGACAGAACATAAATTAGGCTTGTCATAAAATTTGCTCTACCTGGCAGATGTCTGTGCCCTTTGGCAAACAGGAGTCTGACAGCCAAGGAGTAATACCCATGCATGTGACAAGGCTTAGCAGTTAAAAAAAAAAAATCGTGAGTTGGGCTGTAGCGCAGCGGGTTAAGTGCAGGTGGCGCAAAGCACAAGGACCGGCATAAGGATCCCGGTTCGAACCCTGGCTCCCCACCTGCAGGGGAGTGAAGCACAGGCGGTGAAGCAGGTGTCTATCTTTCTCTCCCCCTCTCTGTCTTCCCTCCTATCTCCATTTCTCTCTGTCCTATCCAACAACGACGACAACAACAATAATAACTACAACAATAAAAACAACAAGGGCAACAAAAGGGAATAAATAAATAAAATAAAATATTTTAAAAAATTAAAAATAAAAAAATAAAAATAAAAATAAAAAAAATCAAAGGAAATCATCAATTTGAAAGTGGTTTGTGAATCTTTTTCTTTTTATTAAAATATCTATTTATTGGACAGAGACAACCAGAAATCAAGAGAGAATGGGGCAGATAGAGAAGAGAAAGACAAAGAGACACTTGCAATACTGCTTCGCCACTCGCAAAGCTTTCCCTCTTCAGGGGGGTGGGGTGCGAAGCCAGGCCCTTGAGCACTGTAACATGTGTGCTCAGCCAGGTGCGCCACCACCTGGCTGCTGGTTTGCAAATCTTAAACACAAATATTAAGGTTTTTCTTTTGGTAATTTCCCTTCCTTGACAGAAATATCCAGGAAGATTGAAGAGAATGAAAGAGCCTTGTTGTGGGGGCTTTTCTTCTGATTTAAGCTAACAGAGTGCTCACTGCTTAGACTTTTCATGTGCACCCCAAACACAGACCTGCTACTCAAGTTCATATCTGGCTACTTCTTTCATTATAGCTGAAAAACAGCCCTCCCCCAAATCACTGTGTCTTGATGTCTCTGCAGACATAGGATTGTTAGCATGGAAGGGGGCAGAGGAGGAGGGCTGGAGAGTTGGCTGCAGTTGCATTGAGTAAAAATACATTTCTAGTAGGATCATGTTTTTATCATTTCTCTAAAACAATAGGAGTATAATGTATGTTGTTTTCAAAATTTTTTTATTTATAAAACGGAAGTATTGACAAGATCATAAGATAAGAGGGGTATAATTCCATATAATTCCCACCACCAGAACTCTGTATCTAATCCTTTCCCCTGAAAGCTTTCCTACTCTTTGTCCCTCTGGCAAAATGGACCCAAGATCATTATGGGGTGCAGAGGGTGGAAGGTCTGGCTCCTGTAACTGCTTTCCTGCTGAACATGGGTGTTGGTAGGTCGATCCATACTCCCATATGTTTTTAAGGTAAAGTCAAAAGTGATAAACTCACATCAGTCCCAGAGAGCTAGAACTGACCAGGCATTATAGGATTAAGAGATAACCTGGAGAAAATACAGTCAGAGAAAGGGCAGCTCACCACTGTCCTGTGCTCAGCTGTGCTCTGTTTCCCAGTGACCTGAAAGCCTCCAAAAGTAGGAACTACAGGATAAAGAACCCGACCAAAGGAGATCATCTGGGACCGCAACAAGGCAAGACTAGACCGACTTCAGGAATCCATAAAACATCAGTGAGTGCAAATACGTGTGGCTCATGGACAGAGAGGAGCCTAGGGAGAGATTAAGTGGCTGGTAATAGTCCGGCAGTTTACTAGTTGAGGCACCACCTCCAGTCTGTTTTACCAACAAAAAGACCGCTGAAGGGAGGAGAGGACTCCCCTAAGAATCACCAAATGCAACTGTGAGTCTCCATTGCTACTACCTTCAGAGGCTGGAGAAGCAGGGGGGAGGCCCTGTGTTGACACCAAGGGACAGAAAACTAACCAGGAAACTCAGGAGAAGATCTATACCTTGGTGGCCTAGCAGTAGGGCTGTGTGGTGGGAGTCTTTCCATGTTGTTCTCCTGTTGAAAACATAGTGAATAGTTGCCTCAGAATACAAACAGGACTTGTTTAGAAACTCACAGTGCTGCCTGACTTGGCAGAGAAGCTGAATTGAGCCTGGAGCTTTGGATCCTTGGGGTGTGAAAGTCTCTTTGCATAACCACTGTATTATCTCTCCCCCATCCTACTTTGTCTCTTGGTCAGGAGTGAAGGATTAAGCCAAGAAACCTACTTATAGTTTAAAAGTCCTCAGGCTCCCATAGCCTACAGGGAAGAAAAAGAACAAAAGAGGCTTTTAAAGCCACTGTGCTCCAATTCAGGGATTAAAATAATATTGAAACAACTGTCAATTTCTACAACTGTGAACCCTTTAAGTACCTTATTTAGACAAAAGTCAATCCAGGCATGAGTGATCAGTAATTTGAAAACTACTGAGAGAGGAACTCATAATATACTATATATAATGGTGAAACCAACAAGAATAAATATTGAAGAAATAAAACAGGACAAGAGTCCAGCTAAAAGCCACCAAATGTTGAAGCACAAAACAGTGAGGTCAACATCCAAACACTAGTTAAGGAAATAATCACAGGAGTAAGTAAAGAGTTTGAAAGAATTGTCATCAGAAATGCAGAAACAACAAATGAGACTCTGGAAGAAAACACTAGTTATCTCAAGGTTATTAGAGAGCTGAAAGCTGAAATAGCTGAGCTAAGAGCACAACTAACTAAACAAGCTAAAACAGTATCAGAACAAGATAACAAAATAGATGAACTCCAGAAAAGAGTAGAGAGGAGAGAGAATAGAATAAATGAGGCTGAAGACAGAATTAGCAAGATGGAGGATGAATTAGAGACAACTAAAAAAGAGGTAAGAGATCTCAAGAAGAGATTAAGAGATACTGAAAACAACAACAGAGACCTATGGGATGACTTCAAAAGAAATAATATACGTGGGAGTCAGGCTGTAGTGCAGTGGGCTAAGCGCAGGTGGCACAAAGCACAAGGACCGGCATAAGGATCCCGGTTCAAACCCTGGCTCCCCACCTGTAGGGGAGTCACTTCACAGGCGGTGAAGCAGGTCTGCAGGTGTCTATCTTTCTCTCCTCCTCTCTGTCTTCCCCTCCCTCTCTCCATTTCTCTCTGTCCTATCCAACAACAACAACAACAATAATAATAACAACTACAACAATGAAACAACAAGGGCAACAAAAGGGAATAAATAAATAAAATAAATATAAAAAAAAGAAAAAAAAAGAAATAATATACGCATTATTGGCTTACCAGAGGAAGAAAGGGAGAGGAAGAAAGCATTCTTCAGGACATAATAGCTGAGAACTTCTCTAGTCTAGACAACATCAAAGACATATAGGTTCGAGAAGCCCAGAGGGTCCCAAACAGAATTACCCAGACTTAAAGACACCAAGACATCATATTTAGAATGGAAAGGAATAAGGGTAAAGAAAGGATCCTGAAGGCTACAAGAGAAAAACAAAGAGTCACCTACAGAGGAAAACCCATAAGATTAGCAGCAGACTTCTCCACACAAACACTACAGGCCAGAAGAGAATGCAAGATATCCACTGACTGCTCAATGAGAAAGGCTTTCAACCAAAACTACTGTATCCTGCTAGACTGTCATTCAGACTAAATGGAGGCATAAAAACCTTCTCAGACAAGCAACAATTGAAAGAATCAACTATCACCAAGCCTGCCCTGAAAGAAGTTCTGAAAGGTCTCCTTATAAACAGTCAGACCACCATAAATAGGCCATAGATCAAAACACTCTAAAAATCTACAAGAATGGCGTTAAAATATCTTCAGTCTTTGATATCAATAAAATTCAATGGCCTGAATTCATCTATTAAAAGGCACAGAGCAGGAAGATGGATCAGAAAACACAACCCAACCATATGTTGTCTGCAGGAATCCCACCTAACTGAACAAAACAAACACAGACTCAAAGTGAAAGGATGAAAAACTATCATACAGGCCAATGGACCACAAAAAAAGGGCAGGAATAGCTATTCTCATATCTGACACGATAGACTTTAAAATAAATAGAATTTTAAAAGACAGGGATGGACATTACTTAATGCTCAAAGTATCAATCAGTCAATCAAGAGGACTTAACAATTATTAACATCTATGCACCCAATGAGAAGCCGTTGAAATACATCAAACACCTACTGAAAGAGCTACAGCAATATATTAACAGCAACACAGTAATAGTAGGGGACTTCAACACCATACTCTCTCAACTTGAAAGATCATCCAGGCAGAAAATCAATAAAGAAACGAGAGAGCTCAATGAGGAGATAGATAAACTAGAACTACTGGACATTTTTCAGAGTCATTTGCCAGGCTAGCTTCACCAGAGAGAGAGACGAGGAATTCGTGGTGGCATGGTAATACAATTCTTTATTGATGCGGACACCCCAGAGTCAGTGTGAGCACAGCTGGTTTAAGCTACATGGAGCTAGCAAAATGGCCGCCTCCTGCTATGCACACCAGCCCTTCTCCAGGTCTTCTCCAGATCAGGACGCGGAAGAGAAAGAGAGTGAAACCAGGAAAAGCAACAAGCTTTATAGGGTAAAAACAGAAGTGGCAAGTTGGGAATGGGTTTGGCTAGTAAAGGGGGTGGAGAAAACAAGGCACTCTGGGAAGGTAGAAGGTGGCGGGATTTATGTACCCTGCAGGCATGGGTGGGGAACTTTCAGGCAAAACAATGATTATATAAATAGGCCACAGTGTCAATCAATGCAGGGGAGCTGGCGTAATGCCCAACATCTCCCCCTTTCTTTTTATCTAATAGCCATAATATCAGGAATGCGGGGCGCTTTGTGAGACAGGGAGTCTGACAGGATGAGCACACCTTTGGGGTTACTACTGTCCCTCCTTGCTCAACCTCTTGGTAGAGAGAGAGACTAACAGGATTGACACACCCCTCAGGTTCAAGCCCTGCCAAATTCAACCACATCCTCACAATTTCCCGACACCTCCCTCTTTTTAAATGGCCATATATAAATGGGTCAAGGTCTGTAAAAGACTCCATTTCTGTCAGAGGAATAGCAGTGTAAGGGTGAACAGAAACCTATATCATGCAGGCATTTTTTAAAAGAACTGGAATAAGACAGGGAGCAATAAGTAAGAGTAGCAAGAGACAGCGTGAGACTAAAGAGAGGCCTGGTAGGCCGAGAGGGGCTGCCTAGAAAAGGGGCGCTGCCTGATAGACGGAGGAGTGGGGGCCTAATAGGCCGAGAGGAGTGATGTGGCATTTCAGAGTCCCAAGACAGCTGGCTGCAAAGTCCATGGACAGCTACAGTCAGTCCTAGAGAAGTCCAGCAGTGTAAAGGGAGTGTCCAAAGGTATACCAGCAAGACCGATAGAAGCGTCAGTCCAGTGCCAACAATGAGGGGAAGAAATGCCACACATCTATCTGGATGGGGAGGACCGCCACTGGAACTTTGCTTCTCTGTAGAAAGTGAGCTGGAACCACCAAAATGTGACACGTGAAGCAGAATCAGGAAGGGCAGACAGCTATGGGCAAGAGAAAGGCAGTAATAAAGTTCTGTCCTTGGAGTCCGTGAATCAGGTTCTTCAGATAGTGTCAGGTCACATCATGGGTTTCAGGGGGTGCACTGTAATCATGCCATCTAGTGGGTGATGTCAGAGTGTGCATGGGTCCAGATGGTTTTCCAGGGATTCCTGTGAAGAAAACACACACAAATCTGCTTCCCATAGTTAGCAGGGCGTCTGGTTCAAATTTTTATAGATATTAAGAGGTTTAATGTAGTTGGCGCCTTAGCCAACTGAATATTGGGGGGATGTAGCCACCTTTTTTTCTTTATTTAATTGGGTCTAGGTGTTTGGCGGGCCTTGTCAACAACTGTTTGTCTTTGGGGATTGTAAGGGATGTCTGTGGCATGGGTGATGTTATAAAGGAAAAAAGTCTTTGAATTGTTGGCTGACAAAGGCAGGCCTATAGTGGTAAAAAGGGATACACCAGTTAAGTGTAGAAAAATATGTGAATGTTGTTGTTAATTTACATAAGTTGTATATGGGGGAACTTCTTATATAGTTTAATATCTTACCATATAAGCAGATGCTTCTTCATGTGAAGGCTTTGACATAGTTGTAATTACTTACTTGTGAAGAAAAAAAAACTTTTAACAAGTTAGAAGTTTACTATAATTGATAATTTGATGATTATAATTGGTTTAAGTATCTTTATAATTTTGAAAGGCCTTTCTAGTATGACTTTAAGGTTGTTTAAACAGTTTACGCTCAATAAAATGTGGAAAGGCAAAGAGAAGAACCATTGCTAGAAGCCACAGGCATGAGACTCATTAGCATAATCATTGTGTGATCTATCATTCACCCGGGCTGGTTCTACCTCTTTAATTGAGAAGGTATTTGAGAGCTTTAGATATCAATAATGTCTTTTCTACCTTTTGTTACACCCATTTAAGATGGAGACACACCCTAGGTGTGCACAGGATCTTCAGACCAAATTTAGTATAAATACATTGATTTTTAACTAATTTTGACTTTAGACTTTAAACACAAATTAATTTTATCTTTATGAGAATTATGTTGAAAACTCCTTCATTTAACTTTGCCTGGTAGGAATGTAGCTTCAAAGTTACACTTTTAACCTTAAAGTTAATGTTTACCAAACTTCAAACACACACACATAAACATGTAGTCGATAACACACAAGAGGAGAAAAACTTTTGTTATGAAGCTGTATCATTTCAAACACGAATTTAGATCTGTACTGCCTTATTTTATTCACACAGTTTTTTCTTTTCTTTTCTTTTTTTTTTTTTTTTTTTTTTTTTTTTTACCAGAGCACCGCTCAGCTCTGGCTTAGGGTGGTGCAGGGGATGGAACCTGGGACTTTGGAGCCTCAGCAGGAGAGTCTCTTTGCATACCATTATGCTATCTACCCTCTGCCCTTACACAATTTAAGACTAAACATTTCACATTTATACCAAGACTTAAAAAAAAAAAGAGGAAAAACCAATTTTTTGGACTGTTTCTGGACATCTCAAGAAATCATGGCTGTGTCCAGCATTTTGTTAACAAGTCAATTAAGTTTCAGAGTACTCTGAGCAAAATGGGTCATACAAAAAAATTCAGTCACTCAAATCATTCACTTACAAAACACAACTGGAAGCAGAAGGGGCAGGCAGCAAGCTTAAGATATTCAGAGAGAGTGAGGGGGGAAGAGAGAAATGGTAAGGAGGTTTTGTTTTTTGGGCTCTGTAAACTAGATTATTCAGATTCTGCCATGTTGTATTATTTGTCCTGGGGGGTGTCCTAATAAAAAAAGGGCCTCAAAAATCCCAGTTAGGCTAGTTCTGACTGTTCCTGTGGGATTGCTGCAGGCACCCATTCCCCAAAATGGCTTCCCATAGAAGGAAGAATCGGGTCATGAGGGTAGAACTAACCATGTGTCTCCAGTCTTGGGGACTGCCAAGGTTCTGGAGAAGGCTCTGTAAGTTAGAGTCGCCCTTCTCTGGGTCAGGATGTGGAAGAGAAAGAGAGAGAGAGGGATTGCACATCTTAAAGACCTAGGAAAGAAGAACAAAGGAACCCTAAAGAAACCAGAAGGACAGAAATCACTGAAGTTAGGGCAGAAATCAATAACATTGAAAATAAGAAAACCATACAAAAGATAAATGAAAGTAAGTGTTGGTTCTTTGAAAGAGTGAACAAAATCAACAAACCTTTAGCCAAACTCACCAATCAAAAAAGGAAGAAGCCCCAAATAAATCAGATCATAAATGAAAGAGGATATATCACAACAGACACCCCAGAATTTCAACCTATCATGTGAGGCTTCTATGAACAACCATATGCCACCACGCTAAAGAACCTAGAAGAAATGGATGATTTCCTAGATACCTACAAACTTCCAAAATTAAATAAAGAGGAACTAGATAATATGAACAGGCCCATTACAGCTAATGAAATTGAAACAGTTATCAAAAAGCTTCCCAAGAATAAAAGTCCTGGACCAGATGGTTTTACAAATGAATTCTACAAAACCTTCAAAGAACTAATACCTCTACTTTTAAAAGGCTTCCAGAAGACTGAAAACACTGGAATACTCCCTTCCAGCTTCTATGACATCATTCTGATACCAAAAGTAGACAGGGACACAACCAAAAAAGAAAACTACAGACCAATATCTCTGATTAACGTAGATGCAAAAATATTGAACAAAATTCTAGCTAACCGGATACAGCAGTATATTATAAAGATTGTTCATTATGACCAAGTGGGGTTTATCCCAGGGATGCAAGGTTAGTTTAATATACATAAATCAGTCAACATGATCCACCACATCAATAAAAGCAAGAACAAAAACCACATGGTTATATCAATAGATGCAGAGAAGGCCTTTGACAAAATACAACATCCCTTTATGAGCAAAACGCTACAAAAAAAATGGGAATAGATGGAAAATTCCTGAAGATAGTGGAGTCTATATATAGCAAACCTACATCCAACATCATACTCAGTGGTAAAAAACTGGAAGCATTTCCCCTCAGATCAGGTATTAGTCAGGGTTGCCCACTATCACCATTACTATTCAACATAGTGTTGGAAGTTCTTGCCATAGCAATCAGCCAGGAGCAAGGAATTAAAGGCATACAGATGGGAAGAGAAGAAGTCAAACTCTCCCTATTTGCAGATGACATGATAATACTATCATAGAAAAAATAGGAAAACATAGAAAAACCTAAGGAATCCAGCAAGAAGCTTTTGGAAATCATCAGGCAATACAGTAAGGTGTCAGGCTACAAAATTAACATACAAAAGTCAGTGACATTCCTCTATGCAAACACTAAGTTAGAAAAAGATGAAATCCAGAAATCAATTCCTTTTACTATAGCAACAAAAACAATAAAATATCTAGGAATAAATCTAGCCAAAGAAGTGAAAGACTTATATACTGAAAATTATGAGTCACCACTCAAGGAAATAGAAAAAGACACAAAGAAGTGGAAAGATATTCCATGTTCATGGGTTGGAAGAATTAATATCATCAAAATGAATATACTACCCAAAGCCATGTACAAATTTAATGCTATCACCACTAAGATCCCAACCACATTTTTTAGCATAATAGAAAAAATGCTACAATTGTTTATCCGAAACCAGAAAAGACCTAGAATTGCCAAAACAATCTTGAGAAGAAAGAACAGAACTGGAGGCATCACACTCCTAGATATCAAATTGTATTATTGGGCCACTGTCATCAAAACTGCTTGGTACTGGAATATGAATAGACACACTGACCAGTGGAATAGAATTGAGAACCCAGAAGTAACCCCCACACCTATGGACATGTAAGCTTTGACACAGGTGCCCAGATTATTAAATGGGGAAAGGAGAGTCTCTTCAACAAATGGTGTTGGAAACAATGGGTTGAAACATGCAGAAGAATGAAACTGAACCACTCTATTTCACCAAATACAAAAGTAAATTCCAAGTGGATCAAGGACTTGGATGTTAGACCACAAACTATCAGATACTTAGAGGAAAATATTGGCAGAACTCTTTTCCACATAAATTTTAAAGACATCTTCAAAGAAATGAATCTAATTACAAAGAAGACTAAGGCAAGTATAAACCTATGGGACTACATCAAATTAAAAAGCTTCTTCACAGCAAAAGAAACCACTACCCAAACCAAGAGACCCCTCACAGAATGGGAGAAGATTGTTACATGCTATACATCAGACAAGAGACTAATAACCAAAATATATAAAGAGCTTACCAAACTAAATAACAAGAAAACAAATAACCCCATCCAAAAATGGGGAGAGGACTTGGACAGAATATTCACCACAGAAGAGATCCAAAAGGCAGAGAAACACATGAAAAAATGCTCCAAGTCTTTGATTGTCACAGAAATACAAATAAAGACAACAATGAGATACCACTTCACTCCTGTGAGAATGTCATACATCAGAAAAGATAAAAGCAGCAAATGCTGGAGAGGTTGTGGGGTCAAAGGAACCCTTTTGCACTGCTGGTGGAAATGTAAATTGGTCCAACCTCTGTGGAGAAGAGTCTGGAGAACTCTCAGAAAGCTAGAAATGGACCTACCCTATGATCCTGCAATTCCTCTCCTAGGGATATATCCTAAGGAACTCAACACACCCATACAAAAAGATTTGTGTACACATATTTTCTTAGCAGCACAATTTGTATTAGCCAAAACCTGGAAGCAACCCAGGTATCCAACAACAGATGAGCAAGTTGTGGTATATCTACACAATAGAATACTACTCAGCTATTAAAAATGGTGACTTCACTGTTTTCAGATGATCTTGGATAGACCTTGAAAAATTCTTGTTAAATGAAATAAGTCATAAACAGAAGGATGAATATGGGATGATCTCACTCTCTGGCAGAAGTTGAAAAACAAGATCATAAGAGAAAACACAAGTAGAACCTGAATTGGAATTGATATATTGTACCAAGGTAAAAGACTCTGGGGTGGGTGGGTGGGGGGAGAATACAGGTCCAAAAAGGATGACAAAGGACCTAGTGTAGGTTGTATTGTTATATGGAAAACTGGGAAGTGTTATGCATGTACAAACTATTATATTTACTGTCGAATGTAAAACATTAATTCCCCAATAATGTAATTTTTTTGAAAAGAACCCTTGATAGAGTAGTTTTTCTTTTTCTCTATTGGGGGATTTATGTGTTCCATTATATAGTAAATACAATAGTTTGTACATGAATAACATTTCTCAGTTTTCCACATAAGTCTTTTTTAGTATTATTATTGGATAGAGACCGAGAGAAATTGAGATGAGGGGAGATAGAGAAGAAGAGAGACACCTGCAGCTCTACTTCACCACTTGTGAAGCTTTCCCCCTGCAGGTTCAGACCAGGGGCTTGAATCCAGGTCCTTATGCATGTTCAACCAGGTGTGCTACCGCCTGACCCCAACAGAGTCTTTTAGCCTGTTGGAGTTTTTCACCCTGTTGGAGCTTGGGATGGAGGGTGAGGGTTGGTGGTTGGGGCTTGGCAGTGGTGCACCTGGTTGAGTACACACATTACCATGGCAAAGATTGGGTTCATGCTCTCACTCCCTACCTGCAGGGAGAAGCTTCATGATTAGTGAAGCAGTGCTGCATGTGTCTCTGTTTCTCCCTCTCTTGCTGTCTCCCAGTTATGGAAACAAATATTGCTAATTCCTCTAAATAGATTGGAAACTGAACCACAAAAGGAGCCACATTACTAGATTAGTGTGACGGAGGAGCTCAAAGCTCTTCAACAAAGGAAACGTCTATCTCCTGGAATTGGTTCTCTGCTACTAAGGCAGATTAATAGATGGATTTGACTGCTGAAATGCAAAGATTTTCAATTTACTTTTTGTTTGTTACTTAAAAAAAAAAAAAAAGAATCGCAAGAGAACCAGAACCAAGAAGGTGAGAATGGCTGTATACCTTGATGCCAATCTTGTGGCTTCCCTTCTTCAGAATTTTGCAGCCAAAGCACACTGAATAATAAAAGTGATGATCAGGTAGCTGCCAGATGCTGTCCAGAAAAATTAGTTAGTTGTGTCCATTGAAAAGTTTTGAGAGTCCCTGGATTGAAGACACCACCAATGTGTCCTGGAGCTCAGCTTCCCCAGAGACCCATCCTACTAGGGAAAGAGAGAGGCAGACTGGGAGTGTGGACCGACCAGTCAACGCCCATGTTCAGCGAGGAAGCAATTACAGAAGCCAGACCTTCTACCTTCTGCAACCCTCAATGACCCTGGGTCCATGCTCCCAGAGGGATAGAGAATGGGAAAGCTTTCGGGGGAGGGGGTGGGATATGGAGATTGGGCGGTGGGAATTGTGTGGAGTTGTACCCCTCCTACCCTATGGTTTTGTTAATTAATAAAAAAAATAATAAAAAAAAAATAAAAAAATAAAAAAAAAAAAGAAAAGTTTTGAGAGAGTGTGGGTCTTATGCATAGTTGAGCATGGAAGGCTGACTCCCCGGAAGCCTTTCTGTTGGTCTCCCCTTGGCATGTCAGCCATTGTGGTTGAGCAATAGGGGCTGGAGTATGCTGGGAATTCCAACTGGCCTATCAGTCTTACCATAACATCTCCCCCCTCCCCCCTCTGGTAGGCTCCACCTTCTTTAAGTTTCCATTTCCCTGTTCCAGCATCACCCTCTATACCTTCCCCTTGCCTTGCTCTCTCTTTCCTTATAAGGAGATGTTAGTCTCATTTGTTGGCTTGGCTACTTCCCCTGCACAGCTACCCCTTAATAAACTTGTAACTGAAACAATAAAGTTGCCTCGTCCACTGCCACAGGGCCCTGGGTGGTTTGTTGCTCTGTCTGCTGCCACGGTGCACTGGAAGACCACTCAGCGAGCTCACCCCTGCCATCGCTGGCCGGAGGTCCCCCACTCTCTGCCTGTCTCTGGTGGCCAACAGACCAGGCAGTGACATGGGAGCCGGGGTGGCCCATTCCCCTGAGGAACCCGACAAGAGAGTATAGCCAACCAAGCAGAAGTGGTGAGATAATCTCTCAACTGTCAATTTCCCCCACCAGATATGCCTATATATGCCAAGCAAAATCATGCTCATTATACATACTTTGATAAGGGGACATTTCTTCCTTTTTATGAATAATTATTCTATTGCATATACATGCTACATTTTTTAAAGCTATTCATTCATTGATAGGCACTTAGATTACTTTCTTGTCTTGGTTATTATTTAAAGAATGATACTTCAGGTGAACATAGGGGTTCACATACATTTGGGAATTTATTTCCTTTTGCTAAATACCCAAAAGTGAAATTGCAGGATCATATGGTAATTTCAATTTAATTAATTAATTTACTTATTTGGAGCAAATTACATGCTCACCTTGCTATTAAAAACCTTGTTTTCATTAGCATTAAATTATCTACATGGTAAAGACACTCAAAGATAGGGTCTTATGTTTGGATAAGAAGCTTGTGTTTTTACAGATTTCTAGTTCCACAAGAGCAATGTTTGACTGCTGATAACAAAAGGCAGGGTCCCGCAGAGACCTCCTTCTGTACAGGCCTAACCAACCCAGCAGACAGTATTTTACTCAATTTTGTACGGGGCCATGCAGTAGCACATGTTAGGTGCACATGGTGTGAAGCACAGGGACCAGTGTTGTTGGTATGCTTCTAATTTTGCTTATAAGACCTTCTGTTTTGATCATCACGTTAGGTTTGCTTGTATTGCTTAACGCTGTAGTCTATTTACATAATCATTGTTTTAATTGTTTTAATCCCCACTGGTTTGCGCTCTTTTTCCACTCCGCCCCCTCTCCTAGTCACACCCTGTTTTTACACCCTACCACTTCCTTCCTGGAGAGTATAAATGCAGATGAATAAAGCCAGCATTGCATTGCATTGCATCGCATCCCAGCTCAGCCATGAGACCCTGGTCGTCTCTTTCCTGCCTGCGAAGCTTGCCAGACATCTGGCATCTGAACAGGGACCGGCACAATGTAAGGAACCTGGTTCAAGCCCGCGGCTTCCCACCTGCAGGGGGCATCGCTTCATAAGTGGAGAAACAGCTCTGCAGGTGTCTATCTTTCTCTCCCCCTTTCTCTCCCCCCCCTTGAAAAATAATAAATCTTGTTCTATCATAATTTGCTGGCAATCCTCAAATTTATACAAACTCCTTTGTTGTCCACTTGCAAGTTGAGTAAAAGGGATAACAAGATATCAGCTAAAAATAGTCCAGTGCAAACCCTGTTAATCTCTCTTGGGAGAGATAAAGGTTTCCATGGAAGCCCCTAAACACTGTACTTTAAATTTCACAGGACTGAAGTGGATCAGGTGATCATTTTTCAACCTGTCAGTGGCAAGGGAGTGGAATAACCTTATTGACTCTGGCTAGTGGAGATTAAAAACCAGAGAGTCAACAACAAGGGCCCCCTGTTGGCATCTGCTATGCTATTAGCAACTTGGAGTAACCAGGTATTTAGTCACTGTCAATTACTGATGCCAAGTCCTGCTGATTATTGACCAGGACTCATGTAGCATCAATAAAGATCAAGAGAACAATGTGATCTCAAGTCAGAATTTCTCCATGGTTAGGGTTTCCTTGTGAAACAAACAAACAAAAACCGCCCTCCCATTCTTGTAAAAGTTCTATAGTATGAAGCCAGGCCTGCTGACAAAACCAGTAGAGCAAGCAAGTTACAGTGTGAAAGGACCTAGGTTCAAGCTCCCAGTCCCCACTTGCAATGGAAAAGCTTCACGAGTGGTGAAGCAGTACTGCAGCTCTCTCTCATTCTATTTCTCTCTCTCTCTCTCCCTCTCTTTCAATATCTCTCTCTATATATATATAGATAGATATAGAATATATACATTCCCTTTCCCTATTAATTTCTTTCCATATCCAAAATAAATAAATATATATTAAAAGTTCTGTCTTAAACAAGGAAATTTCCCATATCCTGTATCACATGATGTAAAAGAACAAGTATTGATTTTGACCAGGCAGTGAAGCAGGTCTCCAAGCATCTCTCTTCCTCCTTATCTCCTCCTTCCCTTTCAAGTTCTCTGTCTTTAACCTAGATAAATAAATACACTAAAGAGAAAGAATAAGTATTGATTTCATGTTATCAAGTGGAGAATCAGGAGAGGAGAACTGGGTTGTGATAATGAGTTTGACATGCATGAACTGAGTTTGAGAGGGACTTCGGTCATTGCCACCTCTGTGACTTTATTTAGCTGCTCCCAAGTTTTGCTCCTTCACCTGTGTATTATGCTTCATAGAGTTAGCCTAATAACTCAGGGAATTAACATGTGAAATGTGCTTTTGATAACCCTAAAGCAGTGTGCTGACAATGGTGTGCGGAATAGGAAACAGACTAGAGTTTTGGACACCAAAGGTCAACCAGCTTGCGTTTACTCTGGCCTCCTTCTCCTGCCAGCTCTGGGCCCTACCTAGGTAGAGTGTGGGGAAGTCCCCAGACACTGCAGCCAGATTGCTTGGATTTGTACCTGGATTCTGCCTTTGGCCAGCTGTGGGAACCTGACAACTTATTCTGTTGTCTTCATTTCATTCAATTTCAATAAGAAATAACAGTAGAACCAATCTCAAAAGGCTATGATGAGGGTGGTCTGGAAGGTGGTGTAGTGGATAAAGCACAGGACTCTGAAGCATGAGGTCCCTAGTTCAGTCCCCAGCAGCACATGTACCAGAATGATATCTGGTTTTTTTCTCTCTCCTCCTATCACTCTTCATGAATAAATAAATAAATAGTTTTAAAAAGGTTATGGTGATTGCCAGGCGGTGATGTATCTGGTTAAGCACACACTCCATGTTACCATACACGAAGACCTGGGTTCAAACCCTCAGTCCCCACCTTCAGGGAGAAAACTTCATAAGTGGTGAAACAGTGCTGCAGGTGTCTCTCTTCCTCTCTATCTCCCTCTCCCCTCTCAATTTCTCTCTTTTCTATCAAATAAAAGAAAAATGGCTACTGGGAGCAGTGGATTCATCATGTAGGCACCAAGCACCAGCAATAACTCTAGTGGCAATAGAAAAAAGGGAAGGGAAGGGAAGGGAAGGGAAGGGAAGGGAAGGGAAGGGAAGGGAAGGGAAGAAAAGAATAATGATGGGAGTCAGGAGGTAGTGCATCGGGTTAAGCCACATGGTACAAATCGCAAGGACCAGAGTAAGAATCCCAGTTCTAGCCCTGGCTCAAGCCCCAGCTCACCACCTACTGTGGAGTTGCTTCACAGGCAGTGAAGCAGGTCTGCAGGTGTCTATTTTTCTCTCCCCCTCCTTTCTCCATTTCTCTCTGTCCTATCTAACAACAAGTGGTAGGTGTGGTTTGTACCTGCCATAGGGGAGTAAGAAACTGCACACTTGTGATAGCAACTGCCTTGTAAATCATCATCCCTGAAATAAAGAGATTTTTTTTCTTTCTTTTTTTTTAATTTATTTTTTTATTTAAGAAAGGATAAATTAACAAAATCGTAGGATAGAAGGGGTACAACTCCACACAATTCCCACCACCCAATCTCCATATCTCATCCCCTCCCCTGATAGCTTTCCCATTCTCTATCCCTCTGGGAGCATAGACTCAGGGTCGTTGTGGGTTGCAGAAGGTGGAAGGTCTGGCTTCTGTAATTGCTTCCCCGCTGAACATGGATGTTGACTGGTGGGTCCATACTCCCAGTCTGCCTCTCTATTTCCTTAGTAGGGTGGGTCTCTGGGGAAGTGGAGCTCCAGGACATATTGGTGGGGTCTTCAGTCTAGGTAAGCCTGGCCGGCATCCTGATGGCATCTGGAACCTGGTGGCTGAAAAGAGAGTTAACATACGAAGCCAAACAAATTGTTGAGCAATCATGGACCCAAAGCTTGGAATAGTGGAGAGGAAGTGTTAGGGGGTTACTCACTGCAAACTCTAGTGTACTTCTGCTTTCAGGTATATATTTTGCAGTAGTTTATGGATACCTGTGAACATATGCTCTCTTTCACAGAACCTGGTCTATATCTAGGTTTTGGGACTTTGTTAGAAAGTGAACCACCTGGGATGGAATGAGAGAATGCTATGAAAGGAAACGTCTCACCCGAGTAATGAAGCTGAAGGGTTGTCATTCCACACGTGAAGTCTCTGGACACAGTCTGAACTGAAGCATGTTGAGGTGGCAATCGTTGTGTTGATTAGGTTACGATCGGCAGATGCAATATTATTTGATATGGATTGGAAGGGGCATGCGGGAAAGTGGGCCCTATCCTAAGGTTCCAGGACTGGGGGATATATAGGCTCTATAGTGGAGATGTGAGGTTCCTGCTGTCTTAGGGTTCAAAAAGACAATGGATAGTTAATGTTATCATCACATTATTTGGTAATTGGGTTAACTTTGAAAAGTCCTTTTGTTAGAGTTTGCGGTATAGTACCCAGTATCTTGTATATAGCTGTGCCATTGGTTGCTTGTGATCTACTTGGTCTAGGCTTTCGAGGGAGTCCGCATATCAAATACACAGCCTATATATTAAAAAGACTCATTCTGTGTTTTAAAAACTTAGAGACATACAATTAATTTTCCCCCTCTCATATTAACTAGTGATTTATATGGCTACACTTTACTAGGAGTGTACATAAACACCATTCTCACCACCAAAAGACTGTGTCCCATCCCACCCCCCCTCCCCCACCCCCCACCGGCCCAGGAATAAAGATATTTAAAAAAAAATATTGATGTTTCAATGTCCTTTGAAGGATGAGATACTAGATTCACTTTATATTTGGGGACAATGTATCCAGTTTTGCTTTCAAGAGACATTATGAAGGAATAGAAACATTCAATGGCCAGATTCTAAAATGTCACGTAGCATATATTTGGCATTGTATATATTAATTATTGAGTACACCCAAGGCTAACTAAGTTAAATCTCCACAGAATGCCAGGCTCAGCATCTCTTAGACATTTGATGAGCTTTTGATGGTTTAAGTGCCTACTTATATAACTCTAATTAGATCATGGACTCATGTGGTCAGTCCTAGAATAATGTCATATTGAAGAAAAAGTAGTCACTGACAAAAATAATTTTAAATGAATTATCTATATATTTTTTCACTATTTAGATGGATTTAATGATAACCCATCCTCCTACCACTGAGCCCTTCACATCTTCCTTTCTGTTTCTTCTTATATTTTGGAGTTTCTCATTCACTGACACCTCTCTGAATTCTGCTATACTCAGAGAAGTTTTGCTCCCCAACTCAAGAGCCTCTCTCCCCTTTCTTCTCTGCTTTCAATCACCTATAGATAAAAGAGACTGATCCTAGATTCTTCCACTCCTCTGTTTACCTTTCTAGTCTTCTTTTCATTTTGCATTTTCTGATTAAACAACAATAAATCATTATAAGAAGAAACCGTAGAGCTGCAGAGTTAGCATAATGGTTATGCAAAAAGACTCATGCCTGAAGCTCTGAGGTTCCAGATTATATCTCTAGCACCACTATAAACTAAAGCTGAGCAGTGCTCTGGGCTCTCTCTCTCTTTCTCTCTCTCTCTCATTAAAACAAAATAAATAAAATATTTTAAAAGAAGGAGGAAGAAGGAGGAGGAAAGAGGAGAAATAGGAGCAGGAGAAGACAAAGATGAAGATGAAGAGACAGTAATAAACTGTCAGAGAGTATCACATTCTCTATACCTTGCAGACTCTTAATATTAAGACCCTTAAAATCAACAACCTAGGGAGTTGGGCTGTAGCGCAACGGGTTAAGCGCAGGTGGCGCAAAGCACAAGGACCGGCATAAGGATCCTGGTTCGAACCCCGGCTCCCCACCTGCAGGGGAGTCACTTCACAGGCGGTGAAGCAGATCTGCAGGTGTCTATCTTTCTCTCCTCCTCTCTGTCTTCCCCTCCTCTCTCCATTTCTCTCTGTCCTATCCAACAATGACAACAACAATAATAACTACAACAATAAAACAACAAGGGCAACAAAAGGGAATAAATAAATAAAATAAATATTAAAAAAAAAAGGAAAAAAATCAACAACCTAGGAGTTTCAAAATGACTGTGGCCGCCCATGACCTTCCAGAAATAAGCACCAATGAGGACGCAACTTTACTGTGTGCTACTAAGGCCTGCACTGTCACTAATGTGAAGGCATCTAAACCTGACAGCAGAAACTGCATGGTGTTTTGTTTGTTTCCTACAAGGACTGTTTTTCTCTGCTTCTAAACACACAGGGACAGAAGGTGCTCACTGCTAAGATCCCTGAGCTTTCAGTCTCTTTTTTAGCTGCTCACACCTCCCTCTCCTTCTAGTCTTACTGATCAGAGAAGTTAGGAAACTCAAGACATCTTTCTAGTAAGGTTGAAATTTACAAAGCAGGCTTCTGTCCACTGCTAGTTGAGGTCCTTGGGGACTGTGACAGGCCTCTGTTGCCCGGCTAAAGAGATTCAACTATAAGCCACAGCTTCCCAGAATAGATACAAGGCAGATTTATTAGAACCATGAAGTCTAACCTTACCATTTTATATAGTGTCCTTTTGAATATTCTGACTAATGCAATCAAGCATTAAAAAGAAGAAATGCAAAATATCATATTACATGTAAACTTCATATGTAAAAAAAGATTTCACACAGAGAAAGGAAGAGTTCCTTAATACATGGTGAAGGGTGCCTAACTAGCAGTTCAGAAAATGTTTCTGATACTTTTTTCTCTTTACATATCAAATATTAATTTAATTGCATGGATACTCTAATGCTATACATTTAAAAATAGTGTGTGGAGTTTGCTTAGAAACCAAAAAAAAAAAAAAAAAAAAAGAGGAGCATATTTACCAAAGACTTGGAAAGCAGCTGTTGTGACCCCAGCAGGAGTTTGGGACTATTAGCATACGAATGATGTCACCCTGAGGTGGAACAGACAGAGAAGGGAATGTATAAAAGCAGGGGACTTTGAGCAAGTTGCCCTCTTTGGCTGCTGCTTCTTCTCCTGGTCAGAAGCATGTCGACAGAGATGCCCCAGGTATCCGCCATGGCTACTTCTCCTGGGAACTGAACACGTGTGACTCTGCTAGCTGGTAAACTTTTAGACCCCTCTATAGCCATGAACAACCTTTACCAGAGCTGATAATTGTTTATCTTATGGGACTAAATTTTTGATAACTATACTCAGACTTTATGTACCTAGTGTACTCTTAATCCTTGATGGTAAGTGCTTATTTTGCCTTTTACCTGTTTCACCCTAATAAACCTTGTATTGTTTAAACCAGTTCCCAGCTCCCACTTTGAATCCTTTTATGCAGCAGCCACACTAACTCTTTTTAAGTTAAATAACAACAAGCAGCAACAACAGTCTTTTTAAAAGTTAACTTAATGACGACATCAATAACAACTACAATAATAACTACAACACAGTAAAAAACAAGGGCAGAAAAAGGGAAAATAAATAAATAAAAATTTTTAAAAAGTTAACTTAATCACAATAAAGCTTCTTCTTCTTCTAGCGTTTGCCCTTCTTCCGTAGCCAGTCAACAGCGTCAGGTTGAGCCTGATGTAAAGTTTCGAGACCTCCTTTGAATCTGGAGAGGTGGCAGTCGTTGACAATAAAGCTGAAATAAAATCACACAGTAGAACTTAATAGAAGAAAGAACAGAATGAAAAGAATTTGCAGCTAATAAGACAGGATTTCATAGCTCTAGTATGTAAATACTTCATAGAAATAGGGAGGAAAATGCAACAGACCGCTCAAGCAGAAGAGCAGCAGGAAGGATCAGGGAACTCCGAAGGCCACCACCAGGTGGGTCAGGAGTCAGCACAGGGGAGAACAGAATACACCACATTCTGTTGGAGGGTGAATCTGAGCTCAATTTTTATTCAGCCAGTGAGAGTTTATATATCTTTCAGCCTAACATAAACAAATATCTGGAACAGAAAGTAAAGCTCATTTCTTGATTAGATGGCCTTGCGGTTTTACACAGAAATGTCGTACTTTATGGGGTGATGCATTTCTGAGTAATAGGCTTAGCAGATAGTATTTTACATAGAGTTTTAACATATTTCATAAGAGGAGGTGAGTAAGTATTATTAAGAATTTTTCCTAAAACTTTATGTATTTGATGACCCATAACTTTGTCCACCTCATTTCCTGTTCATCTGTATCTAATCTGGGAACAGGGGCTGTTTGTCCCCGATTACACAGCATCATTACTATGTACATAATGAAAACAATAATCAGAGTTTCCAATTTAGATCTGCTCAGGATGCCAAGACCCACTCCCAGAATTCTTCTTCTTCCGGGGTGCTGACCCTGTCAGACCCATCGTTCTAGATTTGAGTGGGGTGTGGCAGAAAAATGCTAGAAACTCTGCAGTTTAATAAACACAGGAGAGGAGCTGACAAGTCATACAAAAGAAGAAATAAAGGCAGCAGCATTAGAAAAAACAATGCGTAGCCTCAAAAGTAAAATGAATGTAAATGCAAAACACAAAAAAGGTTTCATTTTTTTACAAGCATGTGGCTTTTTAAAAATGGAAAATTCAGGCAGGGGGAGATAGCATAATGGTTATACAGAGAGACTCTCATGCCTGAGGTTTCAAAGTCCCAGATTCAGTTCCCTATACTGAGGCAGAGGAGCTAAGAGTTAACTTCCCAAGCTGAATAAGAAATATAGTTAGAGGCCATGTTCCCCCCTATCCCCAGCATAACAAGGGCTTTCTCATGTTAAACAGCTCAACACTAAACCAGGACTCTCCGACCAACTGCTTTCTCATGCTATAATCAAAGTGGCCTTAGGATCTGCCACTTCTGCCTAAGAGTCTACTGATAACCCAAACAAATTGTACCCTCTTTATACAAAAAAGAAAAAAAATTAAAAAAAAAAAACCTGTTAAGCTTGTTTATATGGGATACTATGAGAAAGTTGATGGTTGTATAAGAGGTCAAGCACCTCTGTACTCAGGACTCAGATTCTTTTTTGGATGTGAGTCTGTGGAGTTTGCCAGCATTAAATAAACATTGCTTCTTACATTAAAGCCTCAGTGTGTCTCTCTGCCTGAGAATCCAATAAAAGTGCTACTACAAGTGAGAGCTAAGCAGTGTTCTGTTCTCTCTTTCTGTGCGTATGTCTTTCTCATTAAAATACATCAAATAAAACATTTAAAAATAAAAATGAAAAATCCAAAGTGAGTGCACATAGTGAAACCCATGGCATTTAAACCTATGGCTGAGAAAATGGCCAATTAAAACAGGCACATCAGAAAATTGTCTGGGGAAATTTACTTCTTGTCTCACTATTTCTACTTCCTGAGTCTAGGAAATAATAAAATATGACCAAATATATTCATTGCAGATATACTTAGAATGAAGAAAATTTAAAAGCATGTAGAATGTTCAATGCTGGTAGGAGAATTTAGTAAATTCTCTCCCAAGGTCAGCTCAAAAAGCTGAAGATAGAAAGATGGACCAGGTAAAAACTCTGCTTTGCCTTCTAGTACATGAAGCGTATATGAGGTGGAGGAGAGAAAAAGCAAGGACTAGACATTTATTGAGAATCTTTTATGTGTTTGGCACTTTCACATAAGGCACCATGTGAGGTCTTGAGTTGCATGCACTTCCAAAGCAACAAGGCAGAGCCTTACTAGGGCATTGCATCAGGCTCTGGGCCCTGGGCATTGGGTAGATCACACCAGGTGAGTAGCTACTGACTGCAAAGGGAATCTTTCCTTCCAATTCTCTGCCCACCCCCAAGTCCCCTATGCCAAGGACTCCTATCATCCTTGTCCAGACCTGGCTCCTGTGGCCACTGGGAACAAGAAATGACTCCTGGGTCAAATCATGATAACAAAGTTTGATGTATGCACATATTGAAATAAATCAAAGCACTGTATATTAATACTACAATAATAAACTTATTTGATTTTAAAATTATACTTCATCTCCCCAAAATCTGCACACCATTTCTTTTTCTTCTCCTCCTCCACCTCCCCCTTTCTTAACCAGAGCACTACTCAGCTGTGGCTTATGATGGTGCTTGGGGGCTGAACCTGGAACTCAGAGCTTCAAGCATTGAAGTCTTTTGCAAAATCACTATTTTATCTCCTTAGCCATGACATTAAAAAACATGTATGTCACACCTGGTTGAGCACACATGTTACAGTGTGAAACGACCCAGGTTCAAGCTCCTGGTCCCCACCTGCAAGTGAAAAACTTCATGAGTGGTGAAGCAGGACTGCTGGTATCTCTCTGTCTCTCTCGCTCTCTATCTTCCCCTCCCCTCTTGATTTCTGGCTGTCTCTAGCCAATAAATAAATAAAGATAATATAAAAAAATTAAAAAACAGTTATGGAGCCAAGAGACAGCTCTGCTTAGAGCATGAAGATTATCATGTGGGAGGCCCTGGGTTGGAATCCGGCAGATATGAGAGTCCATGTGGCACTTGGGGAGCTCTCCACTGTCGTATGCTTTACATTGGCTTGTTCTAGCCCTCCCCCTCCAAGAGAATTGGATGAGTCCTGTTAATTTCGCGGGCCTGCTTGGCCCCGCCCCAAGGGACCCTGGGAGAGGGTTCCGGAGTTCGAGAGTGCGAGAGTGCGTGAGTTCCTGAGTTCGAGAGTTTCTGGGTTACAGAGTAAGAGAGAGTTCCAGTGTGCCAGAGTTTCAGAGGGTTCCCGAGTACGAGAGTTGGAGAGTTCCTGAGTTCGAGAGTAAGAGAGTGCTTGTGCCGCCGCAAAGAGACAGCAGAGTTCTGTTTGGTGATTAGTTTGTCTTAGTTTATGAATCGTTGTTCCTGAATAAAGAAATACAGCTGCCCTGCCCAGCCGTTGTCTCCGCGTCTCTGTTCACCACCGTGAAGCTAGCCGGCCCGGCCAGAGCCTTCCCGAAAATTTTAACAACAAATGGCGCCCACGTGGACCTGACCTGCGCATCTCTCAGATAAGTAAAGACAATTTGGCTACTTATGCACGATGGCCTTCTCTTCTGCTTGTGAAGAGATCTCCAAAGGCCTCTGCTCTTTCTTCACGAGACTGTTTTGCTGTTTCTGGAACATTTATCTCTGGACCACTCTGTGGTTTCCACTCGCTCGGGCGAACTCAGAACAGCCAGCGGGAAGAGCCAGCGGGCGGGAGGCAAGGCGCGGAGCTGCTGTTTCCACCTGGTCAAACAGCCAGCCAGCCAGCCGGCTGCGCCCAGACAACCCCGCGCACCGCGCCCGCAGCCCCGCAGCCCCGCAGCCCGCAGGAGGCCTACGCCACCATGCAAGAGCCCGATGCCAGCACGCTAGAGCCCGATGCCAACATGCTGGAGCCCGATGCCAACATGCTGGAGCCTGAGGCCAACATGCTGGAGCCCGATGCCAACATGCAAGAGCCTGAGGCCAGCCCACAGGAGCCGGCTCTCCACCGCGTGGCGCAGGGCACTGGACGCGTGATCCCTCCACGCTGCTCGGCCACTGCGAACAGGGCAGCAGACATGGCAGGGCCATGGGGCAGGGCCGCGGCGTTCTATCATGGCCGCCACCCCTGGGCACCTAGGCTCACGCCTTCTACAAAGATGGCCTGCCTGCCCTCTTTCTATGAATTCTGGAACCATCCCGGGCCTCCCGGACTCCCGGGCTCCCTGCCAAAACTGGGCACACGAGATCTCCAGCCGCCGGTCCGGTCTGAAGACAGACAAGCTGGAGTACGCAGAGATTTGTGCAGAGATCGCAACCTGCAATTCCTAGAAGTGGAGCTGCGCGGGAAGCCACCTCCGGATGGTGAACCCCCCCCCCCAACAACTAAGACAATATAGATTTAAATTCGTGTTTAAAATGACATGTCTTCGTAACAAAGGTTTCTCTCCTCGTGTATTAATGACTATGTTTATGTGTATGTTTAAAGTTTGGTAAACAGTAGCTTTAAGGCTAAATTCTTACTAGTCAAAGATAAATGAAAAAGGTTTTCAACGTAATTCTCATAAAGATAAAAATTAACTTACATTTAAAGTCTGAGGTAAAAATTAGTTAACAATCAATATATTTCAACTAAGTTGGTCTAAACAAAAGGTTAAATAGACTTGTTGATATGTAAAACACTACCTTCTCTATTAGAAATGGTAGATCGCACAATGGCTATGCTAATTATTCTCATGCCTGAGGTTTCCTCTCCGGCCCACACCTAGGGTGTGTCTCCATCTTGAATGGGTGTAACAAAAGGTTAAAAGACGGTTGTTGATATGTAAAAGTCTCAAATTCCTTCTCTATTAAAAACGTTAGATCCTGCAGTAGATATGCTAATAACAAGTTTTGTTTCATAGTAAGTAAGTTGCAGCCAGCTGCCTGTGGGACCCTAGGCCGTTCCCCGCCCCCATGCAATTGCCCGTCGAGGCAAGTAGCCCCCCAGAGGCAAGAAAATTTTTTTTTTTTTCAGATATGGCCCCCTCAGGCCTTCCCTTGGCAACATGCTGGTTTTGGTTATATATGTTTCTGTTCACCCCACACCCTTGATACTATAGTCATTTAGTTAAAAAGAAAAGGGGGAATTGTCGTATGCTTTACATTGGCTTGTTCTAGCCCTCCCCCTCCAAGAGAATTGGATGAGTCCTGTTAATTTCGCGGGCCTGCTTGGCCCCGCCCCAAGGGACCCTGGGAGAGGGTTCCGGAGTCCGAGAGTTCCTGAGTTCCCGAGTGACAGAGTTCCTGAGTTCCGGAGTTCCGGAGTTCGAGAGTGCGAGAGTGCGAGAGTTTCTGAGTTCGAGAGTAAGGGAGAGGGTTCCTGAGTTCCAGAGTAAAAGAAAGAGTGCTTGCGCCGCCGCAAAGAGACAGCAGAGTTCTGTTTGGTGATTAGTTTGTCTTAGTTTATGAATAGTTCCTCCTGAATAAAGAAATACAGCTTCCCTGCCCAGCCGTTGTCTCCGCGTCTCTGTTACCCGCCGTGAAGCTAGCTGGAGCCATCACGAAATTTTAACAACAAATGGCGCCCACGTGGACCTGACCTGCGCATCTCTCAGATAAGTAAAGACAATTTGGCTACCTATGCACGATGGCCTTCTCTTCTGCTTGTGAAGAGATCTCCAAAGGCCTCTGCTCTTTCTTCACGAGACTGTTTTGCTGTTTCTAGAACATTTATCTCTGGACCACTCTGTGGTTTCTACTCGCTCTGGCGAACTCACAACAGCCAGCGGGAAGAGCCAGCGGGCGGGAGGCAAGGCGCGGAGCTGCTGTTTCCACCTGGTCAAACAGCCAGCCAGCCGGCTGCGCCCAGACAACCCCGCGCACCGCAGCACCGCGCCAGCAACCCCGCAGCCCGCAGGAGGCCTACGCCACCATGCAAGAGCCCGATGCCAGCACGCTAGAGCCCGATGCCAACATGCTGGAGCCCGATGCCAACATGCTGGAGCCTGAGGCCAACATGCTGGAGCCCGATGCCAACATGCTGGAGCCTGAGGCCAGCCCACAGGAGCCGGCTCTCCACCGCGTGGTGCAGGGCACTGGACACGTGATCCCTCCACGCTGCTCGGCCACTGCGAACAGGGCAGCAGACATGGCAGGGCCATGGGGCAGGGCCGCGGCGTTCTATCATGGCCGCCACCCCTGGGCACCTAGGCTCACGCCTTCTACAAAGATGGCCTGCCTGCCCTCTTTCTATGAATTCTGGAACCATCCCGGGCCTCCCGGACTCCCGGGCTCCCTGCCAAAACTGGGCACACGAGATCTCCAGCCGCCGGTCCGGTCTGAAGACAGACAAGCTGGAGTACGCAGAGATTTGTGCAGAGATCGCAACCTGCAATTCCTAGAAGTGGAGCTGCGCGGGAAGCCACCTCCGGATGGTGAACCCCCCCCCAACAACTAAGACAATATAGATTTAAATTCGTGTTTAAAATGACATGTCTTTGTAACAAAGGTTTCTCTCCTTGTGTATTAATGACTATGTTTATGTGTATGTTTAAAGTTTGGTAAACAGTAGCTTTAAGGCTAAATTCTTACTAGTCAAAGATAAATGAAAAAGGTTTTCAACGTAATTCTCATAAAGATAAAAATTAACTTACATTTAAAGTCTGAGGTAAAAATTAGTTAACAATCAATATATTTCAACTAAGTTGGTCTAAACAAAAGGTTAAATAGACTTGTTTATATGTAAAACACTACCTTCTCTATTAGAAATGGTAGATCGCACAATGGCTATGCTAATTATTCTCATGCCTGAGGTTTCCTCTCCGGCCCACACCTAGGATGTGTCTCCATCTTGAATGGGTGTAACAAAAGGTTAAAAGACGGTTGTTGATATGTAAAAGTCTCAAATTCCTTCTCTATTAGAAACGTTGGATCGTGCAGTAGATATGCTAATAACAAGTTTTGTTTCATAGTAAGTAAGTTGCAGCCAGCTGCCTTTGGGACCCTAGGCCGTTCCCCGCCCCCATGCAAATGCCCGTCGAGGCAAGTAGCCCCCCAGAGGCAAGAAATGTTTTTTTTTTCAGATATGGCCCCCTCAGGCCTTCCCTTGGCAACATGCTGGTTTTGGTTATATATGTTTCTGTTCACCCCACACCCTTGATACTATAGTCATTTAGTTAAAAAGAAAAGGGGGAATTGTCGTATGCTTTACATTGGCTTGTTCTAGCCCTCCCCCTCCAAGAGAATTGGATGAGTCCTGTTAATTTCGCGGGCCTGCTTGGCCCCGCCCCAAGGGACCCTGGGAGAGGGTTCCGGAGTCCGAGAGTTCCTGAGTTCCCGAGTGACAGAGTTCCTGAGTTCCGGAGTTCGAGAGTGCGAGAGTTTCTGAGTTCGAGAGTAAGGGAGAGGGTTCCTGAGTTCCAGAGTAAAAGAAAGAGTGCTTGCGCCGCCGCAAAGAGACAGCAGAGTTCTGTTTGGTGATTAGTTTGTCTTAGTTTATGAATAGTTCCTCCTGAATAAAGAAATACAGCTTCCCTGCCCAAAAAAAAAAAAAAAAAAATCCAGAAACAGCAAAACAGTCTCGTGAAGAAAGAGCAGAGGCCTTTGGAGATCTCTTCACAAGCAGAAGAGAAGGCCATCATGCATAGGTAGCCAAATTGTCTTTACTTATCTGAGAGATGCGCAGGTCAGGTCCACGTGGGCGCCATTTGTTGTTAAAATTTCCGGGGCTCTTGCCAGGCTGGCTAGCTTCACGGTGGTGAACAGAGACGCGGAGACAACGGCTGGGCAGGGCAGCTGTATTTCTTTATTCAGGAACAACGATTCACAAACTAAGACAAACTAATCACCAAACAGAACTCTGCTGTCTCTTTGCGGCGGCGCAAGCACTCTCTCTTTTACTCTGGAACTCAGGAACCCCTCTCACAAGCACTCTCTCTAACTCTCGCACTCTCGCACTCTCGAACTCCGGAACTCAGGAACTCTGTCACTCGGGAACTCAGGAACTCTCGGACTCCGGAACCCTCTCCCAGGGTCCCTTGGGGCGGGGCCAAGCAGGCCCGCGAAATTAACAGGACTCATCCAATTCTCTTGGAGGGGGAGGGCTAGAACAAGCCAATGTAAAGCATACGACACTCCACGAATGGTGAGATGGTACAGTAGTGTCTGTCTATATATATATATATATATATATATATATATACATAATAAAATATGAACAAAATTGGCCTGGGGAGGTACTCAACAATGATACTGGACATATCCAAGACTTGACTCATTCCTAGCACATCATACAAATATTTATATATAGTGGGGGGGTTACGGCTTAAAGAACCCACAAATGAAAAAGAACCTCTAAAGGACTAGGCTTGGACTGTCCAGTAAGGCCCTGTGGTAAGGGGCTGGGTGGGGTGGGGTTTAGCAAATGCTTACCAGATCTAAAATTGAGCCTAGAAAAAAAATGCACAGGCATCCAGGAACTTGCCTATTTCACTAAATTGTCATTGGTTTTATGGACATTACACTCATAAATCATTTCATACACTATTACTGCACCACCTAGCATTACCACATGCTTCTCAATGCTAAACAGGATGAAGAAAAGAGTGGCCTAAAGCTAACTGTGGGACACTATTGAGCAGCACTGAGGCCATAGCCTGACCCCTCAGTCACACAGGCCTTGATTCAGATTCTTTACACACACACACACACACACACACACACCCTTCTTTCATACAAAGAAGACTCGGGGTACAGGGAGGTATATTTGAGTCACTTCTCTTAGTTTTGTTCCTTGTTGACCTCACAATAAAGCCCTTAAGAGTTTGTGCCAAGTTGGGCAAAGAGATTTTGTCTGAAGTCACTATAAGCTCAGATGAGAGCGCAGTTCCAACTGACCTCTTGATTTCAGTATGTGAGAGTCTGAGTAGAAAATCTGATTAAGCCAAGCCCAGCTCTCTGACCTAGAGAAAGGTAGAAGTGATAAGTGTATATTGGCTTAAACAACTAGAAGTCATCTGTGAGGTAACAACAGAATAAATACCTCCAGTCCCAACAGTTTAGTCCCAAAAGATACAACAATACCATCTTTTGGATTGCAGAGAAGTATTCCATGGAGTATATACCTCATAACTTGTTTATCTAGACATCTGTTAAGGAGCATTTAAGCTGCTTTCACCCTTTAGGTATTGTGAATAGTGAATAATGAATGGAACTGGAGGTGATTATGCTTATTGAAATAAATGAAGAGATGAAAGACAACTACCAGGTGGTTTCTCTCATCCATGGACTCTAGAGTACTGAAACAAACAAGATACCCCCACTCCCAAAACAAAACATAAGCAAGACAGTCTCTAATACTTTGTGAAAACTATGGTGGTTATCACTGGAAGGATTGAGATGCAAAACTTTGGTGGTTGGTGTGGTTTGGAATGTACCCGGTAGTCTCAGAATCTTATAAATCACTATTAAATTGAAAATAAATAAATTCAAAAATAATGAAATAAACACAATAGTGCAGGGAATTTTGCCCATTTTTCTAAGCCCTTGAACATGCCCACAACAGAATACTTATTAAATGTAGACTAGAGGAATTTAAGAGGAATTATTTGAGTTTTAGAACATTTTTACTCAGTTCTCCTTAATTTTCAGATGGAGCTTCAAGCCTATGTAGCTCCCTTCTCAGTATAAACATTCAGTGAAGCAGAGCTGTGGTTCTGTTTAGACAGTGTGTTTTGAGTGTAAACAGAGGCTTTATCTGCTGACTTTCTGACAGTCAGGTTCTGCAAGGCCTCTCAGGCTCTCTTGCCCTTGAAGTTTCAAGTCACAGCACTCTGCAAAGCAAACTCGGAGGCATTACAATGGCTCAAACTCTCCTAACCATGGAAGTTCTCTACCTAAACAACAACCAGAAAGCAAGCAGTCAAAAGAAAACAGCGGGGAAGCAATTACAGAAGTCTGGGTCCATGGACCTTGGGTCCATCCATACTCCCAGAGGGATAAAGAATAGGAAAGCTATCAGGGAAGGGGATGGGATTCTGAGATCTGGTGGCGGGAATTGTGTGGAGCTGTGCCCCTCTTATCCTATGGTTTTGTTAATGTCTCTCTCTCTCTTTTTTAATTTTTTATTTAAGAAAGGATTAATGAACAAAAACATAAGGTAGGAGGGGTACAACTCCACACAATTCCCACCACCCAATCTCCATAACCCACCCCCTCCCATGATAGCTTTCCCATTCTCTAGCCCTCTGGGAGCATGGACCCAGGGTCGTTGAGGGTTGCAGAAGGTAGAAGGTCTGGCTTCTGTAATTGCTTCCCCGCTGAATATGGGCGTTGACTGGTTGGTCCATACTCCCAGCAATCATGGATCCCAAGCTTGGAATAGTGGAGAGGAAGTGTTAGGGAGGTACTCACTGCAAACTCTAGTGTACTTCTGCTTTCAGGTATATATTTTGCAGTAGTTTATGGATACGTGTGAACATAAGCTCTCTCTCACAGAAACTGGTGTATATCTAGGTTATGGGACTTTGTTAGAAAGTGAACTACCTGAGATGAAATTAGAGTGTACTATAAAAGGAAAGGTCTCACCCGAGTAATGAAGCTGAAGGGTTGTCATTCCACATGTGAAGTCTCTGGACACAGTCTGAGCTGAAGCATGTTGAGGTGGCAATCGTTGCATTAGTTAGGTTGTGATCGGCGGATGCAATATGATTTGGTTTGGACTGGGAGATGCATACGGGAAAGTGGGCCCTATCCAAGGGTTCCAGGACTGGGGGAAGTAGGGGCTCTATAGTGGAGATGTGAGGTTCCTGCTGTCTTAGGGTTCAAAAAGACAATCGATAGTTAATGTTATCATCACATTATTTGGTAATTGGGTTACCTTTGAAAAGTCCTTTTGTTATGGTTTGCTGTACAGTATCCAGTATCTTGTATATAGCTGTGCTATTGGATGCTTCTAATCTACTTGGTGTAGGCTTTTGAGAGAGTCCGCATATCAAATACACAGCCTATATATTAAAAAGATTCAGTTTGTGTTTTGAGAAACTTTGAGACATACAATTGATTTTCCCCCTCTCATATTAATTAACTACTGATTTATATGTCTACATTTTGCTAGGAGTGTACATCATTTATTCTAATACTTTATAAAGTACATGTATGCACTAGAACTACTCTGTCGAGAAATTTACCAAGATATTAATAGTGATTAAGAGACAGATCAGGGGTCGGGCGGTAGTGTAGTGGGTTAAGCGCACATGACACAAAGCACAAGGACTGGCATAAGGACCCCGGCTCTCCACCTGCAGGGGAATCGCTTCACAAGCGGTGAAGCAGGTCTGCAGGTGTCTATCTTTTCTCTTGCCCCTTCTGTCTTCCCCTCCTCTCTTAATTTCTCCCATCCTATCCAAAAACAACAACAGCCATGACAACAATAACAAGGGCAGCAACAAGGGCAATAAAATGGGAAAAAATAGCCTACAGGAGCAGAGTCCCAGTAGCAATAACACTGAAAGCAAATGAGAGAGAGAGATCGATCATATGTGGTCTTAGCTTCCCATTTGTTCTTTTCAAAACATCTACAGTGAACATTTCAATTAAAAAAAGATATTTTATGGGGACCAGGCGAGGTGGTGGTGCACCTGGTTAAGTGCTCACATTACTGTGCACAAGGATCAAGGTTCAAGCCCCCAGTCCCCAGGTATAGGGGAAAACTTCATGTGTGGTGAAGCAGGGCTGCAGTTGTCTCTCTGCCTCTCTGTCACCCCCTCCCTTCTTGATTTCTCTCTGTCTCTATCCAATTATAAATAATTTTTAAAAAGGTATTAATTTATTTATTCATTCACTTATTTATTTACAAGAAAGTCAGAACCAGAGCCACTCTGGTATAGGTGGTCCCAAGGATGGTCCTTAACACAAGTCCAGCACTCCATCCTTGAGCCACTTCCTGTACCCCAGAGTTATAAGAGTGACTTGCTAGTGTAAAGACAAGAGTTGGTGACTGCCAAGAGACAATGTACAGGAAGATAAGAGTCCACAATGGATAGATGGTTCGGAGCGCTTAGAGGGTGAGGAAGTAGAGAAACTATAAAAAGTCATCAAATCAGGGGGCCGGGAGGTAGTGCAGTGGGTTAAGCGCACATGGCATTAACGAAATGCAAGGACTGGCATAAGGATTCTGGTTCGAGCCCCTGGTTTCCCACCTGCAGAGGGGTCGCTTCATGGGTGGTGAAGTAGGTGTGTAGGTGTCTATCTTTCTCTTCCCCTCTCTGTCTTCCCCTCCTCTCTCCATTTCTCTCTGTCCTATCCAACAACAACAATAATAACACCATAATAAACAACAATGGAAAAAATAGCCTCCAGGAGTAGTAGATTTGTAGTGCAGGCACCAAGCCCCAGCAATAACCCTGAAGGCAAAAAAAAAAAAAAAAAGAAGTCATCAGATCAACAAGAAATTGAAAAGAATAACACCGTGGAAGGAGGCTGTGATGGACCACTGGGATAAGAGGACAATGTTAGAAGAATGCCATTTCAAGTAAGAACGGTTCATGGAAAGGGACCTATATTGTTTAAGTTAAGCATTTTCTCTAAATTTAATATATACATGAGCTTAATGAGAGTTTCAGTCTTCATAGGGTTTTGGGTTTCTGTTTTTTTTGCCATGTTATAAAATGTCATAAAATATATACATCTCGGGAGTAGGGCAGTAACGCAGTGGGTTAAGCGCATTTGGCACAAAGCTCAAAGACCCGCATGAGGATCCTGGTTGGAGCCCCCAGCTCCCCACTTGCAGGGGAGGCGCTTCACAAATGGTGAAGCAGGTCTGCAGGTGTCTATCTTTCTCTCCCCTCCTCTCTCCATTTCTCTGTCCTATCTAATAACAAATACATCAATAACAACAACAATAATAACTACAGCAATAATAAAAAATAACAAGGGCAACAAAAAGGAAAATAAGTAAATAGAAAAAATTAGAAAAAAAAAGAAATGAGTGAGCAAGGATATTTTTGCTCCTTATAAATGCTCTTAAGAAAATAAACTGGGACCAGGAAAATAGCATAATAATTATGCAAATTCTTTCATGCTTGAGACTCTGAGGTCCTAGGTTCAATCACCAGAACCACCACAAGCCAGAGTTGAATAGGGCTTTAGGAAAAAAAAAAAAAATCTAGACACCTGAAAAAGTAGTCAGAAGAAGTACATACCACCTTAGGGCAGAAATGAGAATAGCCAGAGGGGCTCTAATAACCTTGCAGACCACCTTAAGGAGTGCCACAGGAATCCAAGTAATAAGGCCTTTCTTCTTTTCTTTCTGAGATCATTAGTTGCTGTATGGACCATGAATTTGACAAATGAGATTCTGCTAATACATAAAGTTCATATAAGCAAAAATAAATTGCATTTCTTTCCATACTGGATTCAAAGCTGAATAAACCACTGACAACAGACAGGGGGTTGAACTTCAGTTTACCTTTGCAAAATTTATCTCTTTTCTTACACAGTGTTTGCTAAGTGATTTCTCCTTGGCCAAGCATGCTTTCCTGAAGGCATCTTCCCCAATGGCCTTTGTCACATCATATTTACCCATGGTTTCCAATGATGGAAGGTTCATGGAACAGAGAAATAAAATCTGGTCACATTCTTTAATAAAGTCTAAAAAAGAAAAGAAAATTGACAACTCAAACATGAAAGAACTATTTTGCTAAAAACTTTCCCGCCAACCTTTTCAAGACAGATTCAGATTACTTCTTGTACAACTACAAATAAGCAAAATGACAAAAGAGTTTGTTGATTGGCGCTGAGGTAACCCAGTTTTCACACAATGATATGTGATGATTATTATCATCTCTCTAAAGCTCACTTTCCTAATTTTTTTTATGTTTGTTGTTGTGGTTGTTACCACCCAAAGTTATTGCTGGGCCTTGACTTCACAGTTCCCAGTGGCCATTTTTTCCCCTTTTCCTTTCTTTTTCTGTTAGAGATAGAGAGAAGTTGAGAAAGAAAGAGAGAAGAAGAAAGACAACTGCAGCAGTACTCCATTGCTCATGAAGCTTCCCCCTGCAGATGGGGACTGTGGACTTGAACCCTGGTCCTTGCACACGATAACATGTGACATTTTCTTTTATAATTTTTTTTTACTATCTTTATTTATTTACTTATTGGATAGAGACAGCCAAAAATCCAGAGGTAAGGAGGTGATACAGAGGGAGAGAGACAGAGAGATACCTGCAACACTCGCAAGGCTTTCCCCCTGCAGGTGGGGGGTTGGGGGCTCAAACCTGGGTCCCTTGCATTATAAAATGTGCACTCAACCAGGTGCAGCACCACCTGGCCCCTACATGTGACATTTTCATAATTTCTAAAATGGAAATGACAGTATTTGTTTGTTCTAAGAATAAAGGATACTATCTGCAGGGGACTTCTTCTAGCGTTTGCCCTTCTTCCGTAGCCAGTCAACAGGTCAGGTTGAAGCTGTCAGGAGCTGCTTGTTGCTGACTTTGAAAGTGACTGGGATCCATGTGGATGCAGTCGGTTAGGAAGGATCGTCAGTTTCCCCAATGAATGAGTACTCACGGGATGCACCACCAGAAGGTCAATCCAATGCAGGGGACTAAGAAACAGGAATGCCTCTAGGCCACTACCCTGTTTTGTTTTTTCACAGTTCAACCTTTCTCAGGGAGGTGCTGCCCCCTGTGGGACATTTTTTTCACAAAAGGATGTGGGTGCCAAGCTGGGAATCCAGGGCTTCATCTAAAGGAAGCAGGTGCTCTACTTCTGAGTGACATTCCCCAAGCCCCTGCCCAACTTAAACTGCCAGCTGACCATAGGTAAAGGGCTGACTGCACCAAGTTCTGTTTGGAAGTTTAGCAAGAATAATAGTTCAGCACTACAGCCAGAGAAGTGAGGCAATGATTAAAGCGTTGGACTCTGAAACATCAGATCCTCAGTTCAATCCCTAGCATTACAAGTACCAGAGTAATATTCTAGATCTCTCTCTCTCATAAATGTTTTTAATAAATGAATGAAATGGATTAAAAATAAAATAAAACTGCTGTGGAAAATCACCCTCCCCCCCCCACACACACACACACACTCACAACTGTCCCTGACTTCTGGGGGTCTAAGTGAGCTACCTACCCCTAGTGCTTCAATCACTTAATAGCACCCCCTGAAAGCACAGACCTTACTATGAATTACTCTCCCTGCACTTCCTCTTTACCCTGCGGTTAGGGCTCAACCTGACGCTGTTAACTGGCTACGGAAGAAGGGCAAACGCTAGAAGAAGAAGAAGGGCTTCACATTGAGTGCTTTTAAAAGTTAAGTGGGCGGGCAGGTTACATTTTGGACTCATTTATGCCAGAGTGGGAAGGGGGGAGGAACCAGAGGACGAAGCTGGGACCCAGCATGCAGTCCTCGGGTGGAGGAGTAGAGTTGGGCCACAGAAGATCAGGTGTTGAGGCAGGTGGAGGCCTGGGAACCAACAGACTGGTCACGCTCTCCTTGGGTCTGTGGAAAATTCACACCCCACCCCACCCCCAAACACACACACACACACACAAGGGCTGCAGGGCTGGGGTGGGGGCTGGTTGCCGAGGAGACCGACACTGCCACTTTGCTCCTGCTTGTCCTGGGCCTTGGGGCAGCGAGATGAGGAGTGAGGTGACAGAAGCCCTAGTTCCAGGGCGCGGGGTACCCATGTGGTTACTGTTCTCCATACTTTGCACATCCGTGGTGTCTTCGCCTTCCAAATTGTGCAAGGCCTCACTTGCTACCAGGAGAAAAGGGTTCTACTCTTTCAGACACAGCTGGCGGCCTCCCCCACCCCCCACACAGCTCCCCACTCCTGATGGGGCACTAAATTGTCTAAAATGTCTCATTACGTGTTTAAGTGGTTGAAACGGCGGTAATTTCCAGCAATGATTAATAACTGACACAACAAAACATATCCAGTGGAATCTAATAACCATCGCCATCTATTTGAAACCCACCATCATCTATTATTTTCAAGTAGACTGTAAGAGTCAGAAAGTTCAACGTTTAAAAAATATATCAAAAAGGGGAGGGGGCTGTAAGATGGCACACCCGGTAGAGTGCAAGTGTTAGCGAGCACAAGTGTTAGTAGCATGCACTAAGGGCAGAGGTTTAATTCCCCAGTCCCCATCTGCAGGAGAAAAGCTTTACAAGCCGTGGAGCAGTGCTGCAGGAGTCTATTTCTCACTCCTTCTATATCTCCCCTTCTCAATTTCCTGCTGTCCTGTTAAGTCACATATAAATATTTTTTTAAATCAGAAGTTTACATTTTTTCTCTTCTTGAACTCATTCATATTTCCATATGTAATATTTTTCCTGCTTCAAAATCTTGTGATAGGATTTTTTTTTTTTTGTGCCTCTAAGGTTATTTCTAGGGCTCCATGCCTGCACCATGAATCCATTGCTCCTAGAGGCTATTTTTTCCCCCTTTTGTTGCCCTGGTTGCTTTATCGTTGCTGTGGTTGTTATTATTCTTGTCACTGATATCATTGTTGTTGGATAGGACAGAGAGAAATTGAGAGAGGAGGGGAAGACAGAGAGGGGAGAAAAAGATAAACACCTGCAGACCTGCCTCACCACCTGTGAAGTGACCCCCACACACACAGGTGGGGAGCCTGGGGCTCAAACCTGGATCCTTATGCCCGTCCTTGCACTTTGGCCATGTGTGCTTAACCCGCTGCGCTACTGTCCCACCCCCGTTCTGCTTCAAAATCTGAGTACTCTATCATATCAATGGAAATTGCCTTTCTTGATGATAGGTTTTTGCCTGATTGAAGTATTAAAAATGTCAGTAATATCTAATCAGCAAAAGAAAATCTATCACAAGGTTGATATTAATTATATATTAAATATAAAATGCAAACTTGTATTGCAAATTCATCTCTTAAAGACTTTAATGGACTTTATTCTTCCTTAGTCAATTACTTCAGTTAGTAGCTATAAAATAATGCAATTTTGTACTGGCAAAAGCAAGATTCAACACTGATTGTCTTCTGTTTTCCTTTCTTTTCTCTTTTATGAAGGTTTAAAGGCAGGATCAGGAGATGCCTTACTGTCTATGAGATCCTGGGTTTGAGTCCTACCACGAAATGGGAGCACCATGGACTACATGGGTGGGGAGCTTGATGGGAGGCCCTGACTCTATCCCTCAGCACCACATGCAAAATAACTGGGAAGATAACTCGTCACTGAGCACAGGACTTGCAAGCTGGTTACCCTGGGTTTGATTCCAGCACTGCGTATGCCAGAGCTGCATAGTGTTTTTGCCTCTCTTGCTCTGCTCTCATAAGCAGAGTTAAACCTTTTTTAAAACAAACATTAAAAAACAAAACTGTTCATAAACCCATTCACATAAGTAAATACACATTTGGGGGCTTCCTCCTAAGTCCTTCAATTGTTACCTACTTGTATTTCAAGGATTATAACACTAAAAGTCTTATAATCATTGATTAGAATATCCTGAAATGTATTCAAAGTAAAACTCTACAATCTATTTTACTTTTTTTTTTTTTGCTAGAGTACTGCTCAGCTCTAGCTTTTGGTGGTGTGGGGGATTGAACCTGGGACCTGGGAGCCTCAGGCATGAGAGTCAGTTTGCATAACCACTATACTATCTCCCCCACTTACTTTTTTAGTTTCAAAAGGATTTGTCGCAGCTCAGAGGTGGTACAGTGGTTACAGTAACTGACTTGTGAGCATGAGGACCTAAGTTTGGTTCCTGGAATTACATATGCCAGAGTAATGCTCTGAATTTCTGTCTCTTGCAATCAAATCTTTTTTTTTTATTTTGAGATTTTTTAAAATATTTATTTTCCCTTTTGTTGCCCTTGTTTTTTTTTATTGTTGTTGTAGACATTATTGTTGTTATTGATGTCATTCATCGTTGATAGATATCACAGAGAGAAGTGGAGAGAGGAGGGGAAGATAGAGGTGGGAGAGAAAGATACCTGTAGACCTGCTTCACTGCTTGTGAAGAGACTCCCCTACAGGTGGGGAGCTGGGGGCTTGAACCGGGATCCTTATTCGGGTCCTTGCACTTGGTGCCACGTGTGCTTAACCCACTGCACTACTGCCCAACTCCTGCAAACAAATCTTTTTTTTTTTAAAAAAAAAAAAAAAGAATTTGTCTTACAAACTGAGAAACTTATTCAGTCTCTTGCTATCTGTATGCAATTTCAAGTTTTCTTTTAATATGGTTTGAAATATCTATAGCTTAGTTTAATGCTAAGATTCAAGCTACGAATTCTAGAGCAGGGGCCGGGTGGTGGCGCACCTGGTTAAGCGCATGTGTTATAGTGTGCAAGGACCCAGGTTCAAGTCCCTGGTCCCCACCTGCAGGGGAGAAGCTTCACGAGTGGTGAAGCAGT
>NC_080168.1:83953879-84031959 GCF_950295315.1 Erinaceus europaeus | reverse complement strand
TATTTCTTTTTTTTTCCCCTGGGCCTGAAATCTGATATGCAGGTGGATCCTAGTTCCAGATGCTAGCATGATGCCAACCAGACTTCCTTGGACAGACAACCCCACCAATGTGTCCTGAAGCCCAACTTCCCCAGAGCCCTGCTCCACTAGGGAAAGAGAGAGACAGGCTGGGAGTATAGATTCACCTGTCAACGCCCATGTTTAGCAGGGAAGCAATTACAGAAGCCAGACCTTCCACCTTCTGCATCCCACAATGACCTTGGGTCCATACTCCCAGAGGGCTAAAGAATAGGAAAGCTATCAAGGGAGGGGATGGGATCCGGAGTTCTGGTGGTGGGAACTGTGTGGAGTTGTAACCCTCTTATCCTATGGTTTTGTCAGTGTTTTCTTTTTATATATAAATAAAAAAGAAAGAAAAGAAAAAAAAAAAGGTTGGGGGTTGGGCGGTAGCGCAGGTGTCATTAAGCCCAAAGACTGGTGTAAGGACCCGGGTTCAAGCCCCTGGCTCCCTGCCTGCAGGGGAGTAGCTTCACAAGCAGTGAAGCAGGTCTGCACCTTTTATAACACTTTTAGTGTTAGATTGCTATATGATCCTTGGAATAAAAACAGGTAACAATTGAAGGACTTAAGAAGAAACCCCCAAGTATGTATTTACTTATGTGAATGGGTTTATTTATCTTTCTCTCCCCCTCTCTGTCTTCTCCTCCTCTCTCCATTTCTCTCTGTCCTATCCAACAACAATGACATCAATAACAATAATAACAGAGCAACAAGGGCAACAAAAATGGGTGGGGGAATGTCCTCCAGGAGCAGTGGATTTGCAGTGTGGGCACCCATTCCCAGCAATAACCCTGGAGGCAAAAAAAAAAAAGGTGAGGGTTGCAGGTGGTTGCCCACCTGGTTAAGCGCATACATTACTATACCTGAGGACCTGGGTTCGACCCCTACACTGCCCCTGGTGTGCATCTTTTCTCTCTCCCTACTTCCCCTCCATTCTCAATTTCTCTCTGTCCTATCAAAACAAAATAGAAAGAAAAAAGGGGGGGAAATGGCCAATGGTGGATTTCCAGTGCCAGTACCAAGCCCCAGCTATAACCCTGGTGGCAATGAGAAAAACAAACAAACAAACAACAACAACAAAAACCAGTATGATAACAGGACACAGAAGTCAACCTGAAGCAAGCCCTGGTGACCAAGGGTAGAACAATGTAAGCAACAAAGCAAACTCAGGTTGTTTGAATCACAGCCCTTCTAGAAAATAGAGCTCACTTGCTCTCTGCCTGAGGATAGACTGGACTTAGTGACTTGCTTAGAGTGAATAGAGCAAGATAGTGAAAAAAATTTGTGATTTAACAGTGGAGAGCCTGGAGGCCACTGCCTGAAGCAGTGTGGTAGCACCTTAAGAGTGCACACTCCCTGACAGGATGTCCTGAGAAGGCCACTTCTCTGTGCCATTCCTCCTTACAACCCTTAAGCTCAGTCTCACCATGAGAAAGATATCAGGCAAACCCAAATTAAGAGACAGTCTTCAAAACATCTGCTTTTCAAAATTGAAAGGGGGGCAGTGTGTGTGACCAAGGGAAGCTTCCCCAGTCCCATAGAACCTCACATGAGGGCCTGGGGCTCAAATCTGGTTCTCAGGTGCACTGCAAGGCACACACCCTACCAGGTGAGCCATTTCTCCTGTCCCTTAGTACTACTTTCAAATTAACAAAATAGTGGGAGTTGGGCGGTAGTGCAGCGAGCTAAGCGCAGGTGGCACTAAGCGCAAGGACCAGTGAAAGGATCCCGGTTCCAGCCCCCCGCTCCCCACCTGCAGGGGAGTCACTTCACAGGCAGTGAAGCAGGTCTGCAGGTGTCTTTTCTCTCCTCCTGTTTCCCCTCCTCTCTCCATTTCTCTCTGTCCTATACAACAACAACAATAATAACTACAACAATAAAACAAAAGGGAATAAATAAATAAATAATAAATAAATAAAAATAAATAAATAATAAATATTTTTTAAAATTAACAAAATAGTGAGCTCCTGGCCTCCATAACACTGGGGGAAGTTTTGGTGCTATGGTGTTGTTGAAAAAGTTAGGCCAGAGTGAGGAAGAGAAGCAAGGGTTGACCTCTTAGTTCAGGAAGAAAAATGCAGTTGGTGGCAATCTTCCCCCTCCTCAGCATAAACTCATGAAGGTTATTTATACTGCCAAAATGGCCTTTAGCTTTATGACAGTAGATAACGGATCCTCACTACTCAGTTTGCATGTTAGAAAGATGCACTACAATCTCACTAAATGGCTAGTCCACAGACTCATTCAGAGAACATGTACTGAGCACCTGCCACAGATGCTCAGTAGATGCAGAAGGGCCAACAATGAGCAAAAGACTTCATTAAGTTAATCTTTGAGAAAGGAGATCAATATTCAACCAATTCATACTTGCTTACTAGGTAAACATATACACAAAAGTACAAGTTACTCAGAGCAGGTAGAGGGAACCACAATAATAAAAGAAAGGAAGGAAGAAATAAAGAAGGAAAGGAAGGAAGGAAGGAAGGAAGGAAGGAAGGAAGGAAGGAAGGAAGGAAGGAAGAAAGAAAGGAGGGGGAGAGAGGGAGGAAGGAAGGAAGGAAAGAAAGAAGGGGGGTTGGCAGTGGCACAAAGCACAAGGACCAGCGTAAGGATCCCAGTTCGAGCCCCCGGGTCCCCACCTGTAGGGGAGTCGCTTCATAGGCGGTGAAGCAGGTCTGCAGGTGTCTATCTTTCTCTCCCCCTCTCTGTCTTCCCCTCTCCTCTCCATTTCTGTCTGTCCTACCCAACAACAAACGACATCAACCACAAGGCTACAACAAGAAGGGCAACAAAAGGGGGAAAATGGCCTCCAGGAGCAGTGGATTCATGGTGCAGGCACTGAGCCCCAGCAATAACCCTGGAGGCAAAAAAAAAAAAATCTAAAAAAAAAAAGAAAAAGAAATCAAGAAAGAAAGAAAGAAAGAAAGAAAGAAAGAAAGAAAGAAAGAAAGAAGAAAAAACTAGAATGTCAATATTGAAATATAGCTCTAAAGGTTCAGGGCTATCTAACATGACCCTCGCTCGAGACAGGAGGGAATCTGAAATTGATAAGGAGTTAGTAAAAGATAGTAATTCCTCTTTGCACTCTGCACAGATTCTACTTTTTTTTGATGTTGTTGTTTCTTGGGTTCTTGTTTTTGTTACCTGAACTTCACTTGGGCTTTGTGCCTGAATGATTTCACCATTCCCAAGGGACTCTTTCTATATATCAATATTTCTCTGCCCTACAGAGAAAGGAGAGAGAATGAGAGACAGCACAGCACTGTGTCACTTCTCATGAAGCTTCCCCTTTTCATGGTCCTTCCATATGGTGGTCAGAGGCCTGAGCCCAGGTCCTTACACATGGCAAAGTGCATTCTCTACAGGGTGGACTGTCTCTCAACCCCTCAGAAACTGTTTTTGCAGAAGTTGGAGAAAACCCATTAAGATCCAGAAGGTCTAAAAAAAAAAAAAAAAAGATCCAGAAGGTCAGATCCTGAAGGTTCACACCTGCTTGTCTTTTTCTTTAAGGCAAACAACAGAGCATAATTATGACCTGTCACACCAAGGAAACTCATCATGACTCTCAGAAAGTCAGAGAGTTTGTAGATCTCAAGATAAGGTTCTGTTCATTCCAAAACCACCTCCTGTCTTTTGTTTAAGAAATAGACAAGAGGTGAGACAAGTGGTAGCACAACGGGTTAAGCGCAGGTGGCACAAAGCGCAAGGACCGGTGTAAGGATCCTGGTTCGAGCCCCCGGCTCCCCACTTGCAGGGGAGTCGCTTCACAGGCGGTGAAGCAGGTCTGTCTCTATCTTTCTCTCCCCCTCTCTGTCTTCCCCTCCTCTCTCCATTTCTCTGGCCTCTCTAACAACAATAATAACTACAACAGTAAAGCAACAGGGCAACAAAAGGGAATAAATAAACAAATTAATATTTAAAAAAAAGGAAAGAAATAGACAAGAGAGGCCAAGTGGTGATGCAACTGGTTGACTGCACATGTTACCCCCCCACACCCTCCAGTTCAAGCCCGCCAGTTCCCACCTGTAGGGGGAAGCTTCATGAGTGGTGCAGCAATGCTATAAGTGTCTTTTTACTACTTGATCTTCTCCTTCTTTCACAATTTCTCTCTGTCCTATCTAATTAAAAAACAGAAAGAAAAAAAAAAGAAATAGATAAACTGTAAGTTTCAAGCCTCTCCTTCTATTTGTGTAAAGACTCTCTAGAACACAGAAATGAAGAGGCAGTACTGTACAGCAAACCCTAACAAAAGGACTTTTCAAAGTTAACCCAATTACCAAATAATGTGATGATAACATTAACTATCCATTGTCTTTTTGAACCCTAAGACAGCAGGAACCTCACATCTCCACTATAGAGCCTCTACTTCCCCCAGTCCTGGAACCATTGGATAGGGCCCACTTTCCCGTATGCCTCTCCCAATCCATATCAAATAATATTGCATCTGCTGATCACAACCTAACCAACACAACGATTGCCACCTCAACATGCTTCACTTCAGACTGTGTCCAGAGACTTCACGTGTGGAATGACAACCCTTCAACATCTTTACTCGGGTGAGACCTTTTCTTTCATACTTTAATTTCATCTCAGGTGGTTCACTTTCTAACAAAGTCCCAAAACCTAGATATAGACCAGGTTCTGTGAGAGAGAGCATATGTTCACACGTATCCATAAACTACTGCAAAATATATACCTGAAAGCATAAGTACACTAGAGTTTGCAGTGAGTACCCCCCTAACACTTCCTCTCCACTATTCCAAGCTTTGGGTCCATGATTGCTCAACAATTTGTTTGGCTTCGTATGTTAACTCTCTTTTCAGTCACCAGGTTCCAAATGTCATCAGGATGCCGGCCAGGCTTCCCTGGACTGAAGACCCTACCAATGTGTCCTGGAGCTCAGCTTCCCCAGAGACCCACCCTACTAGGGAAAGAGAGAGGCAGACTGGGAGTATGGACCGACCGGTCAATGCCCATGTTCAGCGGGGAAGCAATTACAGAAGCCAGACCTCCCACCTTCTGCAACCCACAATGACCCTGGGTCCATGCTCCCAGAGGGCTAGAGAATGGGAAAGCTATCAGGGGAGGGGGTGGGAAATGGATTGGGTAGTGGGAATTGTGTGGAATTGTACCCCTCCTACCCTATGGTTTTGTTAATTAATCCTTTCTTAAATAAAAAATTAAAAAATAAAAAAAATTTAAAAGAAAAAGAGGCAGAACTGAGTACGGCAGCGCTGTTCTCTAGTTCTCTATTGCCCTCTGTGTTCCAATAAAAGAGCATTTCCCAGTAGTTGGGCGGTACCGCAGCGGGTTAAGCACATGTGGTTCAAAGGGCAAGGACAGGAGTAAGGATCCCGGTTTGAGCCCCTGGCTCCCCACCTGCAGGGGAGTAGTCACCTCACAAACAGTGAAGCAGGTATGCAGGTGTCTATCTTTCTCTCCTCTCTGTCTTCCCCCTCCTCTCTCCATTTCTCTCTGTCCTATACGGCAACAAAAGGGAATAAATTAAATATTAAAGAAAAAAAAAAAAAGACTTGTTGGGGCGGGACAGTCTCCAAAGTGGAGGAAAAGTGTCCCCCAGGATACCAAGTTCTCTCTCCAGGTTCTATGTTGAGTGATAGTAATTGAAAGGCAGAGGGGTTGAGGAAGGTCTCGGTGAGCTAAAGAATGCTCTAATAGAATCAGTAGAACGGCTCATTCTTGGACTAAATGAGGGACAGACTGCCTTCTGAGATGGGAGATCTGGATATATATAAATGTAGATAATATTAGAGAAGGAAAGGACTCTAGAAAGCCACAGTTTTCTCCAAGAAATGAAAAATTGAGTCATCTATAAAGTATAAGTATTGGGACAAAATCTTAAAGAGGAAAGTTTTATTTTGCCACTGGGCTCATCTCTGGGGCTCAGTGCCTGCACGACCTGACTCCACCACTCTTGTCATTTTTCTAGATAAATGGTTAGATACAGAGAAAGAGATGAGAGATAACTTGTGGAAATGCGCTACCATCCATGAAGCTTTCTCCCTGCAGACACTCCTATGTGGTGTATGGGGACTGGAACCAGGTCCTCACACATAGCAAGGTGTGCACTCTACCAGTTAAGCTACTTCCTGGCCCACAGAAAGTTTTTTTTTTTTAAATAAAAAACTTATTATTAGTTACATGAAATTCTGAGTAGCTGAACTGATTTTGAATACATCAAGTAAAATAAGATATATGATGAAAATTTCAACTGTTTTACTTTTTTTTGTTTGTTTGTTTACCAGTACACTACTCAGCTCTGGCTTATGGGGGATTGAACCTGGGACTTTGGAGCCTCAGGCATGAGTCTCTTTGCATAATCATTGTTATCTACCTCCGCCCTGTTTTACTTTTTTTTTAACCATAGCTACTTCTTCTTCTAGCGTTTGCCCTTCTTCCGTAGCCAGTCAACAGCGTCAGGTTGAGCCTGATGTAAAGTTTCGAGACCTCCTTTGAATCTGGAGAGGTGGCAGTGCATTGGGATGCATTGGATCGACCTTCCCGTGGTGCATCCTGTGAGTACCCATTCACTGGGGAAACCGACGATCCTTCCTAGCCGACTGAATCCACATTCAAATGTCACTTTCAAAGCCAGCAACAAGCAGCTCCTGACAGCTTTCAAGCTGTTGGTCCTCCAACTTAATGTTGAGGGGCTGTCCTTTGCCAAACGCGTTCTTATTGGTCAATTGGCGATACCATAGCTACTAAAATATTTTAAATCATGTAACTTGCCCATTTCTTAGGCAGTTGAAAGAAAACCTTGCCATTTGCCCATTTCTAGTGATAGTCCAGGAGGTGGCACAGTGACAGTGCAAGATTTGGCAGCATAATATTCTGAGTTTGGTTCTCAGAACTCAGTAGTCCTCAGATATAAATAAAATTAAAATAGGCAGGAGAGATAGCACAATGGTTATGCAAAAAAAGGTTCATGCCCAAGGAGAAAGAAGACAGTAACACAGTTCTTGGTTTCTCAATCACAGCACTGCTGAACTTGAACTTTGTTATGGGGGCAAGAGGGGGTTGACCTATACTTTGTGGGCTGTTTAACATATCTTTGGCTTCTGCCTACTGGATGCCAGTAAAACCACCTGCCTGAAGATGTGACAAATAAAACTGTCTCTAAATATTGAAATGTCTTCTGGGTAGAGGTGAGAGAGATGGTACAAATTTGACCTCAGCTATGAACCCCAATTGTTGGGTGTTCAAAAGAATGCAGGAAGGTCTTCAGGTGATAATTACAAGATAGACAATTGTGAGTACCACCTCTCAGCTTTGCGGTACATGGTGTACAGTGAGCGGGTAGAAGCTGGTTAGAGAGGCAGGTTGTGCCCTGCTAAGATGTGCAGATTCAGGGGCCATGGAGAAGGCTCAGCAGGTAAAGCCTGCCTTACCATGTGGGAGGCCCTGGGCAGCCAGTCACTGGCAACACACAGGAGAAACATGGATGGCACCAGGGAAACAACAGTGGAACAAAGGCTTTGTGGCTCTTCCTCTCCCCCTATCTGAAATAAAGAATGAAAAAAATCATCCCAGGAGCTGTGAAATCGAATATGAATGAAGCCTTGGCACTGAAAAAATAATAATAATTTGGAAGATTGCCTTTCTATTAGCTACATCTAAGGAAGGTAGTGGGATTGAAGTAGCAGACTTTTGCTCTGTGCGTAATAAAAATGTTTGGATGCACAACTCAGCCTAAAGAAAAACTCCAGCCAGAAGTCAGTTAAACGGTTAACTTTTTTTTTTATTAATGATTTAAAAATGGTTTACAGAGTATAAGATTACAGAGGTATAACCTCACACATACAAGTGTTGCATTCCACCCTAAAACACCCTCTGCCACTCTTATTTTTCTTTGGATAATTACATCATTGTTCTCGTCACTGACTAGTTACCTTTGCTCACCAACTTTCCTAAATCAGTGCCCGCTATTTACATTACTTCATTATTATATTACTACCTAGACAAAGCTACTTCTTTATTCTGAATCTAAATTCCTGTAGAAAAGAATCTGAAAATCCAGTTAGAGGATATAAGAAATAACTAGAAGGGAGCTAGGGAGACAGCATAATGGTTACGCAGACTTTCAGAACTGAAGCACCAAAAGTCCAAAGTTCAGTCCCCAGCACTACCATAAACCAGAGCTGAGCAGTGCTCTGGAAAAAAAAAAAAAAAAAGGAGTCAACTAAGTAACTTCTCTATGGTCACACAAGATAGGAGCTGAGACTTTGAATGCAGATCTGGATTTGAATGTTTATGCACAATCACATCCTGGAGATAATCTGCTTGGAACAGACCTAGGTCAGACACATTGTCACTACTGTTAAGCATTTGAAAAGGAGATAGACCTTACAGTTGTAAATGTTAGAACTGGAACTAGAGACACACTTTGCCTCAGGAGGGAAAAACACTGTCTAAGAGGAGGAATGGAAATCCTCTATGAAACTTGTCTAGCTAAAGAGGTTTATTTCAAGTTCACTTTTACAGATTTTTTAAAGGTATGCTACATGGCAAAATTAACCAGATAGCAAGAATATAATAATTTAACACTGACAGTGTAAGTCAGCTAGAAATAATATTTCCAAATGGTATATTTTGGGTTATTCACAGAAAGCATGAAAAAACTGGAGCTAAGTTTTGATAATTATTAATACTTGTTCACATTTATGTGATAAAATTTTAAGTCCTACTTTCTGTCCTCTATTAAAATTCTACTAAATTTCAAAGTTAAGTTTCAAACAAATTCACTATGAGCTAAGCTGCACTTCATATTTGTTGAAATGAACATCACTGGAATATTGTTATACAAATATATTAATTTATTGGATTTAGTACACATACAGTTAAGGAAGAATAAAAAATCCTACTCTTGACAAGGTAAATTTGGAAATTTTTGTTTCATCTTATAAAGTATATTTATTCTCTTACAAATGGGATATTTAGTCAACCATCTTGTTTGATGACCTCAGCTATTCTCAAGAAGAAAGAGGCCATGAAACCACAGGTATGGACTCACTGGCATTAGTGAAGGTGAGAACGAGTAACTGTAGAAGCATAAAGGTTAGAAATCAGCATAATAAGGAAAGCTAAATTTTCTGTCTTAATATTTCAAGGGAATCACTCTATACAGTACAATTGCAGACTTACATCCTGATCTAGACTTAAGGAAAGACCAAAAGAAAAATCTGCACTCTGTTTAAAGTCAAAGGTATACACCTTAAAAATTCAAGCTACTTTCATGCAAAAATGTTTATCTAGAATGCCTCACTTCTACCCACACATCACTAAACTTACATTTGTTTTTCCCCTGTAACTTAAGACTGTTAAAAGTAAGGTGAACAAATAAGTAAGAACAAAGTAGACCAACAAAATACACCTCCCAGGGAAACTCAAATCTACAGATAGGTATGGTAGGATTAGCATCCTGACACACACACAAAAGTAACATCTGTTATTATGTGAATCTAGAAAGCTTACTGCCATAAATACCTAGGCACTTGGCTAACTCCTAAGAAACAAAAGTACCACACTCCAGAGATGATAGAAGGAAAGTAAAAAAGAAAAACCCATTCCTCATCACAGATCTATTTCTCTTCTGCTATTTCAGCATCCAAGACCATCGGATAGAGTGCTGCATTAGGGCGGCATATGAAAGCGTCTGTTTCATTTCCCAACTCTGTTAACTCTTCCAGTGAAGACACACAAGGATAATGGTCTTTTAACATATCTGGCAGTTTAGAAGAGTTCTTCTGAAGACGTCGAGACCGTCTAACTGGAGTCAGAAACTTCAGCTCTTTAAAGGTGGAATTTGTTTCATCAATATGCATCTTCTTTTTTACACTAAAACCACAAAATTATTCCCAGTTAAAAAAAAAACTGCAAAGTTTGACCTTGAACTTTTATTTATCATCATATAACCTGTACATTGTAGTAATGTGATTATCTTATATAAAAGTCTCAAATAATTCCTGAAACAGAAAGTCCTTTTTTTTTTTTTGGGGGGGGGTGGGGGGAGTACAGGTCCTGGAAAAGGATGACAGAGGACCTAGTGGGGGTTGTATTATTATGTGGAAAACTGAGAAATGTTATGCATGTACAAACTATTGTATTTACTGTCGAATATAAAACATGAATCCCCCAATAAAGGAAATAAAAAAAAGAAAATCTGTTTTAACTTGTTAAATGTATACACAGTAGATACTAGAATGCTTGTAAGGGAAGGTATATTGTAAGGGTAGGTACAGCATAATGGTTATGCAGAAAACTTTCATGCCTGAGGTTCAGAAGTCCTAGGTTAAATCCTCCAAAATTTAAGTCAGACCTCAGCAATACTCAGATAAATATTAAATAAATAAAAATAGGTGGGAGAGGGGAGTCGGGCTGTAGCGCAGCGGGTTAAGCGCAGGTGGCGCAAAACACAAGGAACGGCATAAGGATCCCGGTTCGAACCCCGGCTCCCCACCTGCAGGGGAGTCGCTTCACAGGCGGTGAAGCAGGTCTGCAGGTGTCTATTTTTCTCTCCTCCTCTCTGTCTTCCCCATCTCTCTCCATTTCTCTCTGTCCTATCCAACAACAACAACAACAATAACAGCAAAAGGGAATAAATAAATAAAAATAAATATTAAAAAAAAAATAAAATAAAATAAAAAATAGGTGGGAGAGATAGCATAGTGGCTATGCAAAAATGTTCATGCCTTAAGGCTCCGAAGTCCCAGGCCCTAGGTGCAGTGCCCTACACCACCATTAGCCAGAGGAGAACAGTGCTCCTGTATATCTTATTTAAAAAAGCCTGTAGAACTGACTAACATTTTTCTATTCCCAAACCTATTGTTAATGAAACTGAGGATTAAAGAAAAATGATGCAATTCTTTATTTTTCAAAATGGTAATTATGTAGGGAAAAAGAAAAGCAAATAAGAGTATTTGAAAGGCAAAATGTTCTTATGATACTTGATTTGGTTAGACCTATTAACAAATGTTTTAATCTTGAAGCAATGTCTAAGTTCTAAAAATTACCATACTATTATTCCTCTGCATAAAAAGAATTAAAGCACGTTACATTTTAAAAGTTTACCTTTGTAAGTGTGGTGTAGTAGACACATTATATTTAATTAAGCAACTTGTGCTGGTATTGGGTGTCTTGACATCACTGCCTGGGTCTTTTGTTGTATCTCTGTCCTGAGCTTTTTCATAGTCTTGAAATGCCACATTTTTGTGAACTTCATTTTTTACTTCTGGTTTTCCTGAATCTAGATTAACCCCTGTATCTTCATTGTTGACTTCTTGTACTTGTTCCTTGGTTATACAAGTCTCTTCAATATTTCCTCCTACAGAAAATACAGTAATAGATCAGATTCAACGGATATTACATCTAACTATTCATAGCTGGTCAAATTTCAAAGTAAAAGAACAGAACTGCCAGCTCCTAAAAATTACTTTTCCAAAGCAAATACTGCTGTCTATTATTTCACAAATGTTTACTATGTGTTAGAAATTGACCTAATGATATTATCTCTAATCTTTTCCTTTTTAAAAAAAATACTTATTTATTCCCTTTTATTGCCCTTGTTGTTTTGATGTCATTGTTTGTTGGATAAGAGAGAGAGAAATGGAGAGAGAAGGGGAAGACAGAGAGGGGGAGAGAAAGATACACACCTGCAGACCTGCTTCACCACCTGTGAAGCAACTCCCCTGCAGGTGGGGAGCCTGGAGCTTGAACCGGGATCCTTATGTATTGGATAGTATGCCAGCTCCCCCTGGCTTCTGCTTAACCATATGCCTATATAGGGATAGATTTAATCCCATTCAAAGCTTTGGTCTATTTACATAAATCACTTTTACATTTACATAAAGCACTCCCTCCAGGGCATTGGTGGTTCAGTGATAGGATTCTCGCCTGCTCTGCCCCCTCCTTGTCACACTCTGATTTTCACCAGTCACTTTTCTCTCCACCCTCTCTATGTCACATCCTGTTTCCACCCTACTTGGCAAGTATATATAAAGACAGCATTGTGAGTTTTGGGGTACTTGGATTTAGCTTAGCTCATCTTAGATTGTGCTGCATCCTGCATGAATAAAGAGATACTGCCTACAGCTCAACCATGAGTCCCTGGTCGTCTGTTACCCGCCCGTGAAGCCAGCCCGGTGAAAACAACATAACCCGGCGAAAACAACCTAGCCCGGCGAAAACAACACTTATGCCAGTCCTTGCGCTTTGTGCCACGTGCGCTTAACCCGCTGCTCTATTGCACGACTCCCCAGTCTTCCTTTCTTTAAAAAAATATTTTTTATTTATTGGAGACATATAGAGAGAAATCAAGAGAAAATGGGGAGATAGACACCACAGCATTGCTTCACTGCTTGTGAGCTTCCCCCTGCAGGTGGACTGGGGGCATGAACATGAGTCCTTGCACACATTATAATGTGTGCTCTAGTGGGTACACCCCTCCTTTTTTTGTGTGTTTATAAAGAAAGTATACTTTATTGTAGTATTAGAAATTGAGTTGGGGGGGGGGCTCCAGGAGTTCTCTGGGGAGAAAACTCAAGAGGAGGTGATTTGGCTGCTATACCCCTATGTGGTGAGGGGACAGGGCATTATAGATAATGGGCTGGAGGTTCCAGTTATGAGAGGGTGGACAGATACATCCAGACAGAGATTGGAGACAGTCAAATCCACTTTTGCTAGAAGGATCTTTCTCTTTCTTTCTTTCTTCCTTCCTTCCTTTCTCTCTGCCTCCAGGGTTATTGCAGGGGCTCGGTCCCTGCACCACAAATCCATTGCTCCTGGAGGCTATTTTCTTCCCTTTTGTTCCCCATTTTTTTAAATCGGTTTTGTGGTTATTATTATTGTTGCTATTGATGTCACTGTTGGTGGATAGAACAGAGAAAAATGGAGAGAGGAGGGGAAGACAGAGAGCAGGGGGAGAGAAAGACACCTGCAGAGTTGCTTCATCGCTCATGAAGTGATCCCCTTCCCCTGCAGGTGGGAAGCCGGGGGCTTGAGCCGGGATCCTTAAGCCAGCACTTGTGCTTCGCGCCATGTGTGCTTAACCTGCTGTGCTACCATCCGACCCCCTAGAAGGATCATTTTTGGCTTCAAAAGTAAGGCAATTTTTTTTTTTTTACCTGACAGCTAATAGATCTTTATTATTCTTAGCAAACAGAATTTCTAAATGGCATAGGAAAAAAAATAATACCATAGATAAAGCCTTTGGATATCCTCTATTCAAACTGCCTTATTGTTACTTTAAAAAAGATTTACTTACTAGTGATAAAAAACAAAAGACCAAGAGCATCACTCTGGCACATATAGTGCCAGGGATCAATCTCAAGTAAGTCCTGGACTCTACCACTGCATTAGCTCCCTGGGTCACAAAATATCCTATTTGGAGGGTTTCACTGCTCAAAGCTAACTTTTTCTGACAGAAAAAAGAGACAGAGAGAAAGACAAGGGAAGACATCATAGCACTAAAGCTTCCTCTTGTTTGAGGGGGTTGGGCTTGAACTTTGAAATTAGGCCATGCACATGGCAAACAAGGTACACTTCTAGGGGAGCTATTTTGCTGGCCCAACAGTGGCCTATTTTTTCTTTCCTTTCTTTATTGGGGAATGAATGGATTACACAGTACAGTTGTTGGCATAGAGTACAGTCTCTCATCTCCCTGTAATAAGCGTCTGCAGAAACACTTTCACCCTCATCTTTTCTACCATTATGCAAAGATCAGAAGTTAAGGCCTAGAGAAGTAACGCAAATCTGGATTTTGAACCGGATCTTCTAACTAAAAATTCTTTATGCGAAGTAAATAACAGAATCATCGGGGCAGATCAATAAATGTATAAGGAAAGATACAATCTATAAAATTTAAAATCTTTAAAAGAGAAAAGGAAAACAATCCAGCAAAAAATTTAATAAAGTCATAATTAATTCACTTGCAGGAAACAAAATAAAAACTCACCAGATTTAGTTTTTTCTTGACTCTTCATTGCCAGAATGTCTACAATTGCATATCTCATCTCTTCTATAGGCTTTATTATTTTTTTAAATAAAGAAAGGAGACCCACATAAGTTAAATATTCTCAGACACTGATGAAATTTTCCAAGAAGAAAATATTAAAACCAATGACTAAATTTTGAAATAAGGCAGTGGTTCTTAGACTATGATTCCCAGAAGATACACTTGAACACTCAAATTTTTATTTTATAAAATTTTCCAATAAATTTATAGAATAAACAGGAATATAAATGATAGAATGTGGGAGTCGGGTTGTAATGCAACAGGTTAAGCGCACTGCACGTGGTGAAAAGTGCAAGGACCACTGCAAAGACCCTGGTTTGAGCTCGCAGCTCCCTACCTGCATGGGAGTCCCTTCACAAGCGGTGAAGCAGGTCTACAGGTGTCTATCTTTCTCTTCCCCTCTCTGTCTTCCCCTCTTCTCTCCATTTCTCTCTGTCCTATCTAACAACAACGACATCAATAACAACAACAATAACTACAACAATTAAAAAAATAAATGATAGAATGTCATCAGTTAAAAATTTTCCCCTATGTATTTTTTCTTAAGCCTTTGGTAACTATTACTGCTTAGTATCAGTAATAGTGATGTAATAAAAATTAATGAGCATGGAGTAAAGTAATACCTTTTCTTCTCCACTATTCCTTTTCCTTCCACGTAAGTCCATAAATATAATTTTATTTCACATGCATATGTGACAGCTCTGGGTTGATTATCCTAGCATATTCCATTGATTCAAAAATTCACCAAATTTTCACTGTGTGCCAATTATTTGCACCTATTATGTTCCTGGAGCTACCATGACTACTATTCAACATTATAAAAGGACACTCTGGCTAGTAGTTCTAAACACCAAGCCTGCTTTCAAAGTCATTGGCTAATTTTGATTTTTGTTTTCTGTTATCTGTTTTGGTATTACATTTTTTTCTCCACTGCTTTCACTGAAGCCTTAGTTCTAATTATCCATCTTAGCTTGACTGGCATTAAGCTCCTTTGAGTAATAATCCCTTCTACCTCAGTGTACTGGGGACCTATCATTCCCTTCTAGTTGTGACCCTGTTGAATGTAATTAGACGTTAGTAAAGCATCTTACATCTATAATCAGTACACATATCATTTAAATATTTGACTTTTGGCTCAGATAAGAGGTTAATAGTATTTGTTGGCTTTGTTGAGACAGAAATGAACAGGCCTTTCTTAAGGCTAAAAGATTTTTACTTTGTGTTTGTGGGGGGGGGGTGGGTGGGAGGGTGGATGGACTCCTCTGTTTTAAGACATCTCCAAAATGTGTTTTTGAGAAATTTTGGACAAAAGGAAATACATTCTAGGAACATATTCCCATAATCTTTTCAAGTTAAATTGGAACATGTCCCCAAAATAATTCTGAATCATTTATACCGTATTAATAAAGGTCAGTAAGCTTTAATCTTACCTGAGCTCCTGTCAGGATGGCTTTCTCATAGATTGTGAAAATATTTTCAATAGGACTCGTGATTGGTTCAATACGTGCAAGGCATATCCAATATTTAACAAGTTTTTTAGCATCTGGAATCTCTTTAATCAGATCATTCAGTATGGCCAATATTTCTTCTCTTGGACACCCCTTAAAATTGCAAAAAGTAAAGTGAAAGCTTTTATCCTACAAGCTGAACAGTTTTAAAAAATTGAACAATTTTTAAATAAGCTTACTATAATCAAAACTAGTGATAAAAGTCAGCAGAAAATTAGTCATGAAAACACTCTTACCCTCTTTAGTCCACTATACTGAACTATTAAGAAAAGTCTTATCAGCTATGAGCATAAGGCAGAAACAAGTAGCCACAAAGCAGTAAAAAATTACTAACATTCTATTTGGTATTGATTCTTATTTTCCACTTGGGAACATTTTGTTTAGAATTTCTGCATCACCAAAAGTTTAAGTGAGACACGCCTGCAGGATTTTTTGTCATTGTCATATTTTGACACAATCAATTCTGCATATTCAGTCCTGCTACATGGGTTTTAGACACTAGTGGTTGACAAAAAAAAAATAAAGATAAATTCAGAAATAAAGGACACATTCTGGAGTTAATTATTGTATTCTGAAGGACTTTGGTATAAATAGTATAATTTTGCTTAAATTCAAGGCCATGATGTACATTTAATGGGATACTGCTTACAACTATTTTCATTAGCTTAAATCTAATAGTAATAACTCTAACTTGTACTGCTAGTCTTTGGTAAAATACATGAGTAGAAAAATTAATTTGCAAATATAGTTAATGAACATAAGAGAAATAAGTGTTGGTGGTGAGAAGTGAATATCCACCCCAGTGCATGTTGTATCACCATCACCTTAGAGCAACATATTTTTGTAACACAAGCAAAAAATATATAATCAGTCTATATATATATTCCCCCGCCCCGGGTTATTGTTGGGGCTTGGTGCCTGCACTATGAATCCACTGCTCATGGAGGCCATTTTTCCACTGTTGTTTTTGCTGTTATTATTGTTGTTGCTGCTGCTGTTGTTGGACAGGACAGAGAAAAACTGAGAGGAAGGGAAGATAGAAAGGGGGAGAGAAAGGTAGACACCTACAGACTTGCTTCACCAAAGGGGTTAGTGAAACAACCTCCTTGCAGGTGGGGACCCCGGGGCTTGAACCGAGATCCTTGCACTGGTCCTTGTGCTTTATACTATGTGAGTTTAATCAGGTGCGCTACCGCCCAGTCCCCTTTTAATGTATTTAAACAGTCTCAATAGAAAATGCAAACCATGAGAGAACACAGAATGATAGCACAATTAACATTATGTTAACATAATATCACCGACATTACTTGATCAAAAAGATAACGCTTCACAAGACAGAGGTTTTACCTCACTAATCAGGCCCAAACATTCAGAAAATGTTTTGTTGACTTTTTCAGTAAATAATCTTTGCTCATCTTCTTCTGCCATGGTTGTCCAAAATGACCCAATCGGTTTTTCATTTTGTTTTGCAGGCTCAGGATGGGTAACTACTGAGCTAGGAGGCTTTTTCAGTGTTCTTCCTTTACTAGCTCTCCACTCACTCAGACGAGCTCTATAGGTAGAAACAGGATATAAGCATTACTGTGGTGTTGATGACAGAATTCTAACAAAAAAGTTTGAAAAAATTCAGCTAAGTAGTTCCATGTGAGTTGTACATAGATATGTTACAGGTCTGAAGAAAACTAAGGAACACATCCGTGCTAATTAATGTATGCTCAGTGACCTTCAGAATACCTTTTAAGTAGAGGAACTAAAAATATTTCTCAATTATGTCAAGCTTATAATAGTAATAATAATAGTTGTTATTATTATTTTCATTGCTCAAGACTTCAATGCTGGGGCTAACTTTTTATTTTAGATAAAAAGGGAGAGGAAGGAGCTACGTGAGTCAACAGATATCTATACAGCAAACTCTAGGTTCAGACCCAGAGTTGAGTAATGTTTATGTAAAAAAAAAAAAAAAAAAAAACCTTGCAAAGACATCTCAGATAGTACATATGCTTTGTCACACAAGACCCAAGTTATTTTTGTTGTTTTGTTTTTTAATTTATTATTGGATAGACAGAGAAATCAAGAAAGGAGGAGGAAACTAGAGAAGGAAAGAGACACCTATAGCCCTACTTCACTACTTGTGGAGCTTTGCCCCTGCAGGTGGGGACCAGAGGCTTGAACCTGGGACCTTGTGCACTATAATGTGTGCAATTAACCAGGTGTGCCACTACCTAACCCCTAACAAGACCCAAGTTTGAGCCCCAACCCCATTGCACTGAAGAAAGCTTTCATGCTGTGGTGTCTGTCCGTCTGTCTCTCTCTATCTATCTGAAAGTCAGCCTGCAGTGGTGAATCCCAGTGATGATGGGGGGTGAATGGGTGGGTGGGGAGGGGGATGGAGCCAAAGCTTTCTTCAGTGCCACAGTACCCTCCATTTGGTGTACCAGGGCATGAACTTAGGTCAAGTGCATGGCAAAGCAGGTACCCACCCAGGCAAGCTAACCCGGTGGTCTTTTCATTAAATGCTTAACTCAAGACTACAGAAAACAAATTAAGAAAGCATACTAAAGCACAATAACAAGTTCTACTGTCCCACAACAAATTAAAGACTCTACACACACACACACACACACACACACACACACACACACACACACACACACAAAATTCTTGTATATTCAAGGACATTATTAGCCACAAGTAGTACTTTATTTTAAAAAAATTAAGCTAAACTAGATATTTTCTGGGGATCGTAATATAATATATACAGATGCCAGGCTACAATGCTGTGACTTGAAGTCTATATATATAGTTGCAAATCAATGTTACCTAAATTTTTAAAAAATTAAAAACCAATACCAATAAAATCACATATACTTACTTCCTCTCTTCTGCTGTTTCTTTTGGCCAAGCTGCTCTACCATCAGTGGTTGCTTTTGCTATAGTATGTCTGCGCTGATCAACAACTTTTGACTTTTCAATTAGTTTGGGATTAGTAGATAAAGGGGGTCTGCTTACAATTTCAGATGTCATGTTTCTTGACAGTGTTCTATTTATTTTCACATCCTGAGAAGAACTGGTCTTAATACTAGATACAGATGCATGTAGCCGTGATTCTTTTTCATTAGGCCCTTTGCGAACTGTGACATTGGCAGTGGTTCTGCTGATGGTGCTGTGTTTCACAGGGTCCTGATTCTTATCATGGTGACTTCTGATAGGAGGTCGAACAAGTTGTTTATTCTGATATGTGGTGCTGACAGATTTTGTGGCTGCCCTGATATGTGAGACACCATCACTTCTCGATGATATTTTAACACTGTTGTTTACAGGCTGAGGCTTTATGGCTCCAGAGAAAGTAGCTGGAAGTTTCTTTGCTATTGAAGAATTATCATCTTTCACTGGAAGTGGTTTTCTAAAGGAATTAACCTTAGACTGAACAATTTGCCCACGGTAAGATCCAAGAACAGGTCTCTTCGGCAAGTTGACATCTTGCTTTGGTTTTTCTGCAGTCATCTGTTTCGTTTTATTATTATTTTTAAGGTGAAATGCTTTGCTTAATGTCATATGTTGACTCTGGGGGTCATCTTTAGTTGGTGTCATCTGCAAACTTTGGTTTTTGGTTTCCAAGTTATGTGTGTCAACTGCTATAGTTGAATTGGTTAATTCCTTAGAAGGTGTTAAAGGATTACAGCTTTTTTCCAGTGTTATATTACTTTTGCTCCCTGTGTGTTTGTTGACGTTTTCTTTATCAGCCTAGAAGAATTATATAAGACAACTTTCAGTATTTTAGAATTCCTTCTTTCAGGAAGAGTTTAAGAAAGGAAAGGGTGAAAAGAAACAGTTTATGAGGGCTATTTCATATCTTACCATTTTTGTTTTAAGTTTCAAAACTTTTGTCTCCTGTTGGACTTTATCCTCAGATGCCATTGCTCTCTGGTCTTCCCTGTGTAAAAAATAAATAAATAATCAGTCCAGGATCAAGGAGAATTCCTTTATGGAGAGAGGAATGAAAGGGTATTGCTTTAAACTGCTTGGAAGAGAGATATGCTGACACAGCTAGGGCATTTTAAGTGACAAGAAGGGTCAAAAAAATATATATCACTAAAAAGACTGTCTTGGTAGTTATCTTCTAAGTGAGGGTGCTCTCTTTTCCTTAGGCATCAGAGCTGCTGAGAACATAGCTATCTCCCCAGTTTTAGCTTCTATATTCATGACATGATGGCAAGCACTCCTCATGTCCTTCCCTGACCTGTCTGGTATGGGGTAAGTGTCAAATTGCCAGACTGCCACCAACATGGAACTTAAATTAATATGGACCCTCCTTATTGATCTCAGCTTGTGTCATCTCTGGGCTTACAGGATACTGTGATGTTTCCTCAGTAAGAACATTTAGAAGGAATCTTATCAGGGATGAGCTAATCTTCCCTCCACCAAAGACAACCAGCCCATCTGCTGTCTACGTTCTGCCTTTTTTCGCTTTAATGGTGAAACTGACATCAATTGCAGGTTTGCCCATGGTCAAACCTGCAATTGGTGCCCAACCCCACCCGCCTACTCAAGATTTTCTTCCTGTGATTATTCACTTTATCATTAACTTATTCTTCTATATGTCATTTCAATCAGCAGTATAATTAGTTATCTCTCATCTTAAAAGGCCTTAGACCTCATTCTCCTTTTTTTTTTTTTTAAGCTACACTTGTACTTTTCTCTATAGCAAATTTTCTCAAAAGGGCATATACCCACCATCTGCCCTGCCACACACTATTCTAGCCTCAGCCTATGCCCATCAAGAATTTGTCCCCCCACTCTACTGCAATCCTCATGTCCTCCACTCCCATGTTTTTACAATTCATGGTGAGTTTGAGTTCTGCCTTCCGTGTACTGCACCTCTCAACAGAACGCACTATCACAAGTCATTTCTCCCTTTAAGCACTTTTCTTCACTAGGCTAGTAGATCATCAAAGTAGAAACTTTTATGTAAATACATAATGCTATTATATAATGTTAAGATGGGGGAAGTGTGAGAGAAACTGTTCTCTGAAGGATTACTTGGACAAAAAAGCCTTAAAATACAGGTTTCTTTCAAAATTCAAAAGGAAAGTATTCCACTGGCCCCTTTTTGTTGCCCTTGTGTTGCTTATCATTGTTGTTGTTAGATAGGACAGAGAGAAATGGAGAGAGGACAGGAAGACAGAGATGGGGAGAGAAAGATAGACACCTGCAGACCTGCTTCACTGCTTGTGAAGTGACTCCCCCTGCAAGTGGGGAGTGGGGGAGGGATCGAAACGGGATCCCTACACTGGGTCCTTGTGCTTCGCACCATGTGTGCTTAACCTACCTGCCCCCCAAAAGGAAAGTATTCCTAAGAAATCTTTGGTATAAAACAAGTAACTGAGCATGGTTTTCACTTTTTGCTGTGAAAAGAAGAAATCATCTGGATTTATTTCTTTTCTAATGAAGAATCATCAGGGCGAAGCAAATGCCCAATGGTGTCTTTAAATTTTTTTATTTTATGAAGAAAAAAGTCAGAGCATCATTCCAATATATGTGGCACTGGGCCAGAACCTGGACCTGTAGGTATGCACGTCCTGTACTCTACCATCTGAACTACTTCCCCAGCCTGCACTTCTCCCTGTTAACAAAAGCAGACACAAATGTAGATCTTCTTTAAAAGTGGTATGATCTGGACTTTCAAAAAGAACTGGGGGTTTGGGATTTTTGTATTTATACTTCAAAAATTATAAAAACTTTAATAATTAATTGATCTAGTAATAATAATTAGACTGATGCATTTTTTGAAAGTGTAATCTGTATGGCTAGGGGGAAGTAGCTCAACTGGTCAAGCACTGGGTCTACCAGTTGCCTGAGGTTTCCTGGCACTGCAGTAATGGAATGGTGTTCTGACTTGTCTTCTCTCTCTTCCTCTCTGGCTCTCTCTCATATGTAATAAGTAAAAGAAAAGAGGAAGGGAGTCGGGTGGTAGCGCAGCAGGTTGAGCACAAGGACCGGAGTAAGGATCCCGGTTGCAGCCCCTGGCTCTTCACCTGCAGGGGAGTCGCTTCACAGGCGGTGAAGCAGGTCTGCAGGTGTCTTTCTCTCCCCCCTCTGTCTTCTCTCCATTTCTCTCTGTCCTATCCAACAACAACAACAACAACAATAATAACTACAACAACAGGGGCAACAAAAGAGGATAAATAGGTAAGTATTAAAAAAAAGAAAAAAGGAAAAAAACAAAGTAGAGTATTTTTGATGTTTCTTAAAGTTAGAAAGGTTTTCATTTTTCTTCTTGTTATGTATAAGCATATTATAATAAATTCCATGATCCAGTAGGAATTCTTATTTAAATAAGTAGAAGAGTCACTTACTGTCGTGTATTAACAGTATCTTTGCTTATTCTTTAGTAAATCTTATCCCACTCCACGGTTATAAATATCACCTAAACACTGAAATTCCCAAGCTTACTATCTCCAACTCAATCTCAGTCCTGAAGTTCAAACAAACAACTATTTGGCATCTCAAAAGAAACAGGATTAATAAACCAGGACTCCCTGAATCCCCCACTATCCTCCAGTCTTTCCCTTCTTAACAGAATCTACAGAAGTATTCAATCAAAATCCTGGAGTCATCTTTTTGTTTTAAAAAAAAATGTGAAAGACAATGCTTATTCTAAAGTAAAGCAACTTGTTAATGTAGAGTTAGATTTATTTGAAAATAATGCCAAACCCATATAAAATTTACCTGGATTTATTTTAATCTACACATACTATTTTTATTTATGTTTGCAGTCTGTGCCTTGTGCATGCATGATCTCATCACTCTTGGGCTGCTTTTTCATCGGGGGGGGGGGGGGGGGAGAGACCATGGGATTGGAGCTTCCCCAGTCCCATAGAACCTCACATGAGGGCCTGGGGCTTAAACCTGGTTCTCAGGTGCATTGCAAGACACACACCCTACCAAGTGTGCCATTCTTCCTGCCCCTAGGTACTACTTTCAGATTAACAAAATAGTGAACTCCTGGCCTCCATAGCACTGGGGGAAGCTTTGGTGCTATGGTGTTGTTGAAAAAGTTAGGCCAGAGTGAGACACAGAAGCAAGGGTTAACTTCTTAATTCAGGAAGAAAAATGCAGTTGGTGGCAATTTTCCCCCTCCTCTGCATAAATGGGATTTTTCTACTGTTGCAATCAAAGTGGCCTTGTCCATGGCCTTAAAATCTGCTACTTCTGCCAAAGAGTCTGCCAAAAATAACCCAAACAAGATGTACTCTCTTGATATAGAAAAATTACCTTGGGGGCCAGGCAGTGGTGCACCTGGTTAAGTGCTGACATTACAGTGTGTAAGGACCTGGGTTTAAGTGCACCAGGCACAAGCAGTAAAGCCCGTCTGTAGGTGTCTTCCTCCCTCCCCTCTCAAATTCTGTCTCTATCCAGTAATAAAGAAAAAATTACCTTTAAATTTGTTGCTATTCTTTTAAAACTTGTTATCGGGTAGCTGAGAAATGTATAAAAGCAATAGCTCTAGTTTGTTCTGGGCTCAGATTTTTTGGTACAAGTTCACCAAGTTGATAATGCTAGCATTAAATTAATACTGCTTCCTGCCTAATTGCGTTGGTGTGTCCCATCTCTCTGTCTGAAAATCCCATAATGGGAGCAAGTGAAGTTCTAGCAACAATAAAAGAATTAACAAAATAATACAGATATTTTTACAAAAGGTCAAGACTAATATGAGTTGTTTCCTCTTAGAACTCCCAAGGAATGGGAGATCTTTACATGCCATACATCAGACAAGAGGCTAATAACCAAAATATATAAAAAGCTCACCAAACTCAACAAGAAAACAAATGACTCCACAAATGGGGAGAGGATATGAACGAAATATTCACCATAGAAGAGATCCGAAGGCCAAGAAACATGAAAAAATGCTCCAAGTCATTGAATGTCAGAGAAATGCAAATAAAGGCAACAATGAGATACCACTTCACTCCTGTGAGAATGTCATACATCAGAAAAAGTAACAGCAACAAAACTGGAGAGGTTGTGGGGACAAAGGAACCCTCCTTGCACTGCTGGTGGGAGTGTAAATTGGTCCAACCTGGGAGTGGGGCAGTAGCACAGGAGGTTAAGCACAGGACCAGCAGAAGGGTCTAGGGTCAAGCCCTCAGCTCCCCACCTACAGGGAAGTCACTTCACAGGTGGTGAAGCAGGTCTGCAGGTGTGTATCTTTCTCTCCCTGTCTTCCTTTCCTCTCTCCATTTCCCTCTGTCCTATCTAACAACAATGACAATAATAGTAACTACAACAATAAAAAGATACAAGGGCAACAAAACGGAATAAATAAATAAATATCAAAAAAAAAAATTGGTCCAACCTCTGTGGAGAGCAGCCTGGAGAACCCTCAGAAGGCTAGAAGTGGACCTTCCTTATGACCCTGCCATTCCTCTCCTAGGGATATATCCTAAGGAACCAAACATACCTATCCAAAAAGATTTGTGTATAACAGCACAATCTGTAATAGCCAAAAACTGGAAGCAACCCAGGTGTCCAACTGAACAAGCTGTGGTCCATATACACAATGGGATACTACTCAGCTATTAAAAATGGCTGTTTCACCGTTTTCAGCACATCTCAAACAGAGCTTGAAGGAATCATTTTAAGTAAGATAGTCAGAACAGAAACAGAAGGATGAATATGGGATGATCTTACTCACAGGCAGAAGTTGAAAAACAAGGTCAGACAAATTGTAAGTAGGGCACCAAAGTTAAAACCCTGTGGTGAGGGGGAGACATGCAGCTTCCTGGGCCAGTGGGGGGTGGGAGTGGGTGGGAGGGATGGGTCACAGTCTTTTGGTGGTGGGAATAGTGTTTATGTACACTCCTAGTAAAATGTAGTCATATAAATCACTAGTTAATTAATATGAGAGGGGGAAAATTGTTTGTCTCTAAGTTTTTTAAAACACAGACTGAGTCTTTTTAATATATAGGCTGTGTATTTGATATGCGGACTCTCTCAAAAGCCTAGACCAAATAGATCACAAGCAACCAATAGCACAGCTATATACAAGATACTGGGTACTGTACAGCAAACCCTAACAAAAGGACTTTTCAAAGGTAACCCAATTACCAAATAATGTGATGATAACATTAACTATCGATTGTCTTTTTGAACCCTAAGACAGCAGGAACCTCACATCTCCACTATAGAACCCCTACTTCCCCCAGTCCTGGAACCCTTGGATAGGGCCCACTTTCCCGTATGCCTCTCCCAATCCATATCAAATAATATTGCATCTGCTGATCACAACCTAATCAATTCAACGATTGCCACCTCAACATGCTTCAGCTCAGACTGTGTCCAGAGACTTCACATGTGGAATGACAACCCTTCAGCTTCATTACTCGGGTAAGACCTTTCCTTTCATAGTATACTCTAATTTCATCTCAGGTGGTTCACTTTCTAACAAAGTCCCAAAACCTAGATATAGACCAGGTTCTGTGAGAGAGAGCATATGTTCACACGTATCCATTATCAAGTGCAAAATATATATCTGAAAGCAGAAGTACACTAGAGTTTGCAGTGAGTATCCCCCTAATACTTCCTCTCCACTATTCCAAGCTTTGGGTCCATGATTGCTCAACAATTTGTTTGGCTTTGTATGTTAACTCTCTTTTCAATCACCAGGTTCCAGATGTCATCAGGATGCCGGCCAGGCTTCCCTGGACTGAAGACCCCACCAATGTGTCCTGGAGCTCAGCTTCCCCAGAGACACACCCTACTAAGGAAAGAGAGAGGTAGACCAGTCAACGCCCATGTTCAGCGGGGAAACAATTACAGAAGCCAGACCTTCTACCTTCTGCAACCCACAATGACCCTGGGTCCATGCTCCCAGAGGGATAGAGTGGGAAAGCTATCAGGGGAGGGGGTGGGATATGGAGATTGGGTGGTGGGAATTGTGTGGAGTTGTACCCCTCCTACCCTATGGTTTTGTTAATTTATCCTTTCTTAAATTAAAAAAAAAAAACAAAAAAAACAAGGTCAGAAGAGAAAACACTAAGCAAAACATGGACTGGAGTTGGTATATACACCAAAGTAAAAGACTCTGGGGTAGATGGGTATGGGGGTGGGGTAGGGTTCAGGTCCTGGAATATGATGGCAGAGGACATAGTGGGGGTTGTATTGTTATGTGGAAAACTGCAAAATGTTATGCATGTACAAACTATTGTATTTTACTGTCAACTATAAACCATTAATGCATAATAAAGAAATTAAAAAAAAGAGTTGCTTCCTCTTAAAGCACAAATTAATTTACACAGGAGATAATCAAATGTGCCATCCAGAAATGTAAACCATTAGTCATATGTGCCACTGAGCTCTTGAAATAGTTGAAATTGGGATAAGTTGAAAATGTAAATTACATGCCAAATATTGAAAGCTTAGCAGCAGCAACAACAACAAAACAATGCAAAATAATAACTTTAAGATATTACATTTTGAAACAACAGATGAGTGGTTGAGCAAGTTGTGGTATATATACACAATGGAATGCTACTCAGTTGTAAAAAATGGTGACTTCACTGTTTTCAGCTGATCTTGGATGGACCTTGAAAAATTCATGTTAAGTGAAATAAGTCAGAAACAGAAGGATGAATATGGGATGAGCTCACTCTCAGGCAGAAGTTGAAAAACAAGATGAGAAAAGAAAACACAAGTAGAACCTAATCTGGAATTGGCATATTGCACCAAAGTAAAAGACTCTGGGGTGGGTGGGGGGAAGAATACAGATCCAAGAAGGATGACAGAGGACCTAGTGGGGGTTGTATTACTATATGGAAAACTGGGAAATGTTATGCATGTACAAACTATTGTATTTACTGTTGAATGTAAAACATTAATTCTGCAATAATTAAAACACACACACACACACACACACACACGATATTACATTTTGAAAACACAAGAGATATTAAAGGAACCAGGTGGTAGCACACCTGGTTGGGTTGTTACAATGTGCAAGGACCCGGGTTCGAGTCCTTGTTTCCCACTTATAGGAGGAAAGCTTCACAAGTGGTGAAGCAGGTCTGCAGGTGTCTCTCTCTGTCTTCCTTTCTATCTCCACCCTTCTGTCTCAATTTCTGGTTGTCTCTATCCTATAAAAATAATTTTAAAAACTTAAAAAAGATTGGATGGAGCTTGAAGAAATCATGTTAAGTGAAATAAGTCAGAAACAGAAGGATGAATATGGGATGATTTCACTCTCAGGCAGAAGTTGAAAAACAAGAACAGAAGAGAAAACACAAGTAGAACTTGAGCTGGAATTAGTGTATTGCACCAAAGTAAAAGACTCTGGGGTGGCTGGGCTGGGGGACTTCTGGAGGCAGGGCTACAGAGCAGCAGCAGCTGTGTTTCTCTTCTCTCCTTTCCCAGGTCAACTAGGAATACTAAAGATCATCATGGACCTCAACAAGGCAGGACTAGAACGACTTCAGGAACTCACCGAATCACCAGTGAGTGCAAATATGTGTGGCTCGTGAACAGAGAGGAGCCTAGGGAGAGATTAAGTGGCTGGTAACAGTCCAGCAGTTTACCAATTGAGGCACCACCTCCTGTCTGTTTTACCAACAAAAATACTGCTGAAGGGAGGAAAGGACTCCCCTAAGACTCACCAAATTCAACTCTGAGTCTCCATTGCTACTGCCCTCAGAGGCTGGAGCAGCAGGGGGGAGGCCCTGTGCTGCAAACAGGGGACAGAGAATCAACCAGGAAACTCAGATCTATACCTTGGTGGCCTTGTGGTGGGGCTGTGAGAGTCTCTTTGCATAACCAATGGATTATCTCTGCCCCACCTGCTTTATCTCTTAGTCAGGAGTCAGTGATTAAGCTAAGAAGCCCACTTATAGTTTAAAAGCCCTCAGGCTCCCATAGCCTACGGGGAAGAAAGAGAACAGAAGAGGCTTTTAAGCCATTGAGCTCCAACTCAGAGATTAAAATACTATGGAAACAACTGTGAATTTCCACCAACTGTAAACCCTTTAATTACCTTATTTAGACAAAAGTCAATCCAGGAAAGAGTGATCAGTAATTTGAAAACTACTGAGAGAGGGACCTCATAACATAATATACAGAATGGTTAAACCAACAAGAAGAAATATTGGAGAAATGAACCAGGACAACAGTCCAGCTAAAAGCCCCCCAAAGGGTGAAGCACAAAATAATGAGGTCAACACCCAAACCCTAGTGAAGGAAATAAAAACAGGAGTGAGTAAAGAGTTTGAAAGAATTGTCATCAGAAATGCAGAAACAACAAATGAGACTCTGGAAGAAAACACTAATTCTCTCAAGGTTATTAGAGAGTTGAAAGCTGAAATAGCTGAGCTAAAAACACAACTAGCTGAATAAGCTAAAACAGTATCAGAACAGGGTAACAAAATAGATGAACTCCAGAAAACAGTACAGGGGAGCAAGGATAGAATAAATGAGGCTGAAGACAGAATTAGCAAGATGGGAGGATGAATTAGAGACAACTAAAAAAGAAGAGATCTCAAAAAGAGATTAAGAGATACTGAAAACAACAACAGAGACCTATGGGATGACTTCAAAAGAAATAATATACATGTTATTGGCTTACCAGAGGAAGAAAGAGAGGGAGGGGAAGAAAGTATTCTTCAGGACATAATAGCTGAAAAATTCTCTAGTGTAGACAACATCAAAGACATAAAGGTTCAAGACGCACAGAGGGTCCCAAACAGAATTAACCCGGACTTAAAAAAGACACCAAGACACATCATATTTAGAATAGAAAGGAATAAGGATAAGGAAAGGGTCCTGAAGGCTACAAGAGAAAAACAAGGAGTCACCTACAGAGGAAAACCCATAAGATTAGCAGCAGACTTATCTACACAAACACTACAGGCCAGAAGAGAATTGCAAGATATCTATCGAGTGCTCAATGAGAAAGGCTTTCAACCAAGACTACTGTATCCTGTTAGACTGTCATTCAGACTAGATAGAGGTATAAAAACCTTCTCAGACAAGCAACAGCTGAAAGAGTCAACTATACCTAGCCTGCCCTGAAAGAAGTTCTGAATGGTCTCCTATAAACAGTCAGATGACCATAAATAGGCCATGTATCAGTCACTCTAAAAAATCTAAAATATCTTCAATCTTTGATATCAACAAATGTCAATGGCCTGAATTCACCTATTAAAATACACAGAGTAGGAAGATGGATCAGAAAACACAACCCAACAATATGCTGTCTACAGGAAACCCACCTAAATCAACAAGACAAACGACTCAAAGTGAAAGGATGGAAAACTACCATACAAGCCAATGGCCCACAAAAAAGGGCAGGAACAGCTATTCTCATATCTGACATGATAGACAAAATTTAAAAATTTTAAAGAGGATCAGTCAATCAAGAGGACTTAACAATTACTAACATCTATGCACCCACTGAGAAGCCATCTAAATACATCAAACATCTACTGAAAGAGCTACAGCAATATATTAACAGCAACACAGTCATAGTAGGGGACTTCAACACTCTACTCTCTCAACTTGACAGATCATCCAGGCAGAAAATCAATAAAGAAAAGAGGGAGCTAAATGAGGAGATAGATAAACTAGAACTATTGGACATTTTCAGAGTCATTCACCCAAAGAAAATGGAATACACATTCTACTCAAGTCCACATGGGTCATTCTCAAGCATAGACCATATTTTAGGCCACAAATACAGCATCAGCAAATTTAAGAGCACTGAAATTATCCCAAGCATATTCTCAGACCCCAGTGGAATTAAACTAACACTTAACAATCAATAACAGATTAGTAATAGTCTCAAAATGTGGAAGCTCAACAGTACACTCCTTAACAACTACTGGGTCAAAGAGGAAATAAAGGAAGAAATCAAAATGTTAGGAGAGTTCAATGAAAATGAAGACAGAAACTATCAAAGTATTTGGGACACAACTAAGGCAGTACTGAGAGGGAAGGTCATAGCCATACAAGCACACATTAGGAAACAAGAAAAAGCAAAATAAACAGCCTGATTGCCCATCTTAAAGACCTAGGAAAGAAGAACAAAGGAACCCTAAAGCAACCAAAAGGACAGAAATCACTAAAGTTAGGGCAGAAATCAGTAACACTGAAAATAAGAAAACCATACAAAACATCAACGAAAGTAAATGTTGGTTCTTCGAAAGAGTGAACAGAATCGACAAACCTTTAGCCAGACTCACAAAACAAAAAAGGAAAAGGCTCAAATAAATTGGATCAAAAATGAAAGAGGAGATATCACAACAGACACCACAGAATTTCAACCTATCATGTGAGGCTTCTATGAACAACTATATGCCACCAAGTTACAGAACCTGGAAGAAATGGACGATTTCCTAGATACCCTTGAACTTCCAAAATTGAGTAAAGAGGAACTAGATAACATGTACAGGCCCATCACAGCTAATGAAATTGAAACAGTTATCAAAAAGCTTCCCAAGAATAAAAGTCCTGGACCAGATGGTTTTACAAATGAATTCTACAAAACCTTCAAAGAACTAATACCTCTACTTTTAAAAGCCTTTCAGAAGATTGAAGACACTGGAATACTCCCTGCCAGCTTCTATGAAACCAACATCACTCTGATACGAAAAGCAGACAGGGACACAACCAAAAATGAAAACTACAGGCCAATATCTCTGATGAACATAGACGCTAAAATATTGAACAAAATTCTAGCCAACCGGATACAGTAGTATATTATAAAGACTATTTATCATGACCAAGTGGGATTTATCCCAGGGATGCAAGGTTAGTTTAATATACATAAATCAGTCAACGTGATCCACCACATCAATAAAAGCAAGAACAAAAACCACATGGTTATATCAATAGATGCAGAGAAGGCCTTTGACAAAATACAACATCCCTTTATGAGTAAAATGCTACAAAAAAATGGGAATAGATGGAAAATTCCTGAAGATAGTGGAGTCTATATATAGCAAACCTACATCCAACATCATACTCAGTGGTAAAAAACTGGAAGCATTTCCCCTCAGATCAGGTACTTGACAGGGCTGCCCATTATCACCATTACTATTCAACATAGTGTTGGAAGTTCTTGCCATAGCAGTCAGGCAGGAGCAAGGAATTAAAGGCATACAGATAGGAAGAGAAGAAGTCAAACTCTCCCTATTTGTAGATGACATGATTAGTATACACAGGAAAACCTAAGGAATCCAGCAAGAAGCTTCTGGAAATCATCAGGCAATACAGTAAGGTGTCAGGCTACAAAATTAACATACAAAAGTCAGTGGCATTCCTCTATGCAAACACTAAGTTAGAAGATGAAATCCAGAAATCAATTCCTTTTACTATATAGCAACAAAAACAATAAACTATCTAGGAATAAACCTAACCCAAGAAGTGAAAGACTTGTATACTGAAAATCAGGAGTCACTACTCAAGGAAATAGAGAAAGACACAAAGAAATGAAAAGATATTCCATATTCATGGGTTGGAAGAATTAACATCATCAAAATGAATATACTACCCAGAGCCATATACAAATTTAATGCTATCACCACTAAGATCCCAACCACATTTTTTAGCATAATAGAACAAATGCTACAATTGTTTGTCCGAAACCAGAAAAGACCCAGAATTGCCAAAACAAAAGAACAGAACTGGAGGCATCACACTCCCAGATCTCAAACTATATTATAGGGCCATTGTCATCAAAACTGCTTGGTACTGGAACATGAATAGACACACTGACCAGTGGAATAGAATTTAGAGCCCAGAAGTGAGCCCCCACACCTATGGACATCTAATCTTTGACAAAGGTGCCCAGACTATTAAATGGAGAAAGCAGAGTCTCTTCAACAAATGGTGTTGGAAACAATGGGTTGAAACATGCAGAAGAATGAAACTGAACCACTCTATTTCACCAAATACAAAAGTAAATTCCAAGTGGATCAAGGACTTGAATGTTAGACCACAAGCTATCAGATACTTAGAGGAAAATATTGGCAGAACTCTTTTCCGCATAAATTTTAAAGACATCTTCAATGAAATGAATCTAATTACAAAGAAGACTAAGGCAAGTATAAACCTACGGAATTATATCAAATTAAAAAGCTTCTTCACAGCAAAAGAAACCAGTACCCAAACCAAGAGACCCCTCACAGAATGGGAGAAGAGCTTTCATGCCATACATCAGACAAGAGGCTAATAACCAAAATATATAAAGAGCTCACCAAACTCAATAACAAGAAAACAAAAAACCCCATCCAAAAATGGGGAGAGGACATGGACAGAATATTCATCACAAAAGAGATCCAAAAGGCAGAGAAACACATGAAAAAATGCTCCAAGTCTTTGATTGTCAGAGAAATGCAAATAAAGACAACAATGAGATACCACTTCACTCCTGTGAGAATGTCATACATCAGAAAAGGTAATAGCAGCAAATACTGGAGAGGTTGTGGGGTCAAAGTCCTCCTGCACTACTGGTGAGAATTTAAATGGGTCCAACCTCTGTGGAGAACAGTCTGGAAAACTCTCAGAAGGCTAGAAATGGACCTACCCTATGATCCTGCAATTCCTCTCCTGGGGATATATCCTAAGGAACCCAACACACCCATCCAAAAAGATCTGTGTACACATATGTTCTTAGCAACACAATTTGTATTAGCCAAAACCTGGAAGCAACCCAGGTGTCCAACAACAGATGAGCAAGTTGTGGTATATCTACACAATAGAATACTACTCAGCTATTAAACAGAGAAAACACAAGTAGAACCTGAACTAGAATTGGCGTATTGCACCAAGGTAAAAGACTCTGGGGTGGGTGTGGGGGGTGGAAGGGAGAATATACATGTCCAAAAAGGATGACAGAGGACCTAGTGTGGGTTGTATTGTTATATGGAAAACTGGGAAATGTTATGCATGTACAAACTATTGTATTTACTGTCGAATGTAAAACATTAATTCCCTTTAAAGAATTAAAAAAAAAAAAAAAAGACTCTGGGGTAGATGCCAGGGAGAGTACAGGTTAGGAAGGATGACAGAGGACCTAGTGAGGGTTGTACTGTTATGTGGAAATGTTATGCATGTAGAAACCATTGTATTCACTGTCGACTGTAAAACATTAACCCCCCCCCATAAGGAAACTAAAAAAAAATAAAAAAGAAAAAATAACTTGTACGTAAAAAAATTTTTTTAAATAAAGATATGAAATAAATCATTAAAACTAATTTGCAAAATGAACACTTTTTATGAAGTGGTGGAGAAAAAAAAACAGGGTCACACTCTACCATTGAAACACTTTGTTATTTTCCATTTTCACATTTTTGTGAGAAAAAGAAAGAGGAGAGAGACACCAAAGCACCATTCCACCATTCATCAAGCTCCTTCCCTTGGTGCTGGGATATGATAAGCCAGGAATCAATCACTTAAGACACACACTGCTCACTGAGTCTCCTCCCCTGCCCACCCCAACACTTCAGCTGTAGCTACTCTATAATTTTAAATGATACATGGATCACAAAATAGTTTTGACAACCCTGATATGATCTTATAGATCTGAAATGAAATACATTTGACCATACCTGGGTAATACTTGATTTTCCCGGTTTAATGAAAACAGAGTTTTCCTCTTTAGAAGGTGTTCCTTGAGTTTTTGTCTTCTTTGTTCTAAACAACAAAAGAGCTACAAGTCAGCATTATAACATTAACTTCTAATAACTATTTCCTAATGGAGAGTTTGAAATATGCTCTACAGGACATCATATCAAATTTCTCAAAGAAGAGTCAGGTGATGGCACACCTGGTAGAGTGTACACACTATCATGTGCAAGGATCCATGTTCAAGACCGCAGGCCCCAAATGCAAGGGAGATTTTTCACCAAGGGTAAAAGTGCTGCAAGTGTATGTGTGTGTCTCTTTCCCTCCTTCCCTCTCATTTTCTGTCTCTATCCTAAATTAAAAAAAAAATGTTCCAGGTAGATAGCTGAGAAGTTTTCTGGTAATAAATAAATAAATTAAATCCCAATAAAGTACTGTCCTAGAGAAATAATGATCAATGAGAGCTTTATTCTTTGTTTTCATCATAAAAGGTACCCAACTGCCACTCTGCACAAGGATGACATTCTCTACTGTCTCCTAGAGAAAATCAGGAGAACATTTTCTTTTTGGTGCCAGAGGTCTGACCCTGTGCCTTAAACATGGGAAGGAAGCTTGTGCTCTGCCAGGGGTGAGCAGCATTTTTAACCAAGGGCCAAGTTTTAAGAAACTCCAGTAAATAGGGAAGATGAGCCACTACTGTTGAATGCACTAACATTCATTGAATGCAAATAAATGTCTTCTGTTTCTCCTGCTCATGCAAGACAAAGAAATACCAGTGTCGTGCACTTCTGACGACCTAACCCAGTCTAGATTTCCATAAAGTTCAAGGCATTGAATAAAAACCTTTTCTTTTCCCCTTGTCATCAGGCTTATCGCTGGGGCTCTGTGCTTGTACTCTCCACTCCCTGAAGACTATTTATTTTTAGATAGAGGGTAAGACAGAGAGACACCACAGTAAGGCTCCACTGCTTCTAGGCTCTCTCCAAGTAGGTATCCCTGTAGTCTTTCTCCTCCCTCCCTCCCTCCCTTCCTTCTGTCCCTGTTGGGAACTGAACCTGGGACCTCACCTCTGAACCTCAGGCATGAAAGTCATTTGCAAAATCATAAATGCTGTGTCCCTGTCCCTCCCATTACATTTCCTAAATGAAGGGACCCCTTAGGGATGCTCGCCATGGCGGGGGGTGCGTAGGCCTGCAGGAAGTAGTTCTGCAGGTGTCTTTCTCTCTCCTCTATCTTCCCCTCCCAGCTCAATTTCTTTCTGTCCCATCCAATAAAAAATGGCTGCCCCAGGTATGAATCCTTATTACCCCCCCCCCCCACGCCACCTTCATCCTGACTCAGGGCGCGGCCAGAAATCCTGAGCTGGGGTGGGGTAGGGTGCTGACACCTGGGAAGTGAGGACACCTGGGGACACTTGGGGGGGTGCTGACACCTTGGGGGGTCTGACACCTGGGGCAGTGACACCTGGGAGGGTGCTGACACCTGGGGACACTTGGGGGGGTGCTGACACCTGGGGGGGTGACACCTGTCAACGGGAGATGCGGCCGCACCCACGTGCCAACAGTTGTCTGGTAAACCATCACCAGCCCCTAATAAAATTCATATATATTTATACACATGACAACTCGCACCTCTTACGAAGACTTTCTCGACTCGGGATACAGGGGGGTGGGGCGCGGTCCGGCCCGGAGCCGCCTTGCACCCCGAAGCCAGGCTGGGCCGAAGCGCCCTCCCCCCACCAAGCCCGCAGGCTAAGCGGCATCTTCCGCGCCCTCTGACCCCCAGCGGCCAACCGTCAGCTGCTCCGCGACCGCAGGCTCCAACCGCCCGGCCCCGCTCGCCCGCCCGGCTCTAGCCGCCGCGGCGCTCACCTCTGAAGGCAGAATCCGCCCTGTGGCTCGGGGGCAACTGCAGGTCCCGGGGCACCGCCGCGGCGCTCATGGAGCCGGGGCCGGAGGACGCTTCTCAGCGAAGACAGCCTGTGACACCTCAAACTCAACCCGCAGCTTTCACGCGTGGGCTCAGACTCAGCTTTAAATGGCGCGGCTGCCGCCTCCGCCCATTGGGTCCCGGCGTGAATTGAATGGACCAATGGGCGCTCTGTATGGTTTGGGTTGTGGGCGGGGCTTGGTCATGGGCGGGGCAGGCGGGCGGGGTTCAGGCTTCTGCCGGCTTCGGTTAGAGCAGCTCTGGGCTGAGTCTGGGAATTTCAAACCACAACAATATGCTACATCTGAAACTCGCTAGGCGGAGAGGAGCTGCCTGCTAAATCCCTGCTTTGTGCCTGCCAGCTGCTCGTTTTCAGACATCTAATGATCCGTTAGCAACAGTGCTCGCTGAGGGGGACATATTGCACAACAGATCCACCACACCCAGTGACAAGTTTTTCCATTTTTTTAATTTAATTTAATTTTTAATTTTATTTTATTTTTTACAGAAAGAAATTGAAGAGGGAAGGAGAAGATAGGGAGAGAAAAAGCGAGACACTTGCAGACCTGCTTCTGATCGGCGTGAACCCAGGTCCATCCATGTGCGTGGATGTGTACTCAACCAGATGCACCACTGCCCTTTACCTCCTTTACCTACACTTCAGAAAGCCTCTTGCCAAGTAATCTTTGCAGCTTTGGGGGAGAGAGAAGGCTCTATAGCATTAATTGAATTGGTTCTTGGTTCTCTCCGTTGCCCATTCAGAATTCAAGTTAGTATCTGCTAAGTCAGTTGCATGCATCTATCTGCATTTCTTCTTTCCAAGTTGTATTGCTTGCTATTGGCTTATCTGCTATTGTTTTTGTTCTTGTGTATTTATGTTGTTTCACTGTGTTGTACCAGGAGTTAGTGAGGGTGTGGAAGCTGGTGTGTGCATCTTCTCTGAGATTTTTAGCTGGAAATCTCTTTTCACTTCTGCTTTTGGGCTTTGCCCTTGATTGGGAATTCATTCTCTTCTACCCCTCCTGGCACTCCCATATCATATAAGATTTCTGAAATGTCTCAAGAATCTATTTGGAAAGCCAGAAACCGAATAAAGTGTCATTCTCATGTGCATTTTTAAATCTTTGCCAAGAAAGAAGGAGATTCTGGTTAAGTAGGGAGACAGTCACATGCAAAAAAAAAAAAAAAAAAGTTTGTATAATTCCAAATATTAGCTAGTCGTATAGCATCATTGTCATCCTCATAAAAGGCTAAAGGAAAGAAACAAGCTGTAAAAAATCATGCTGTTGGGGACTCAGAGGCAGCTCATCAGAAAGTATATACACTCTGCCATGTGTGACAGCCTGGGTTCAAGTCTCTAGACACCATATGAAAACAAATGAACCAGAGGAAGCTTCAGGAGTGGTGGAGCAGATCTTTCTCTGTCTCTGTCTCTCTCTCTCTCTCTCTCCTTCCCTCCCTCCTCCTCCTCCACCTCCTCCTCCTCCATCTCCCTCCCTCCTTTTTTCCTTCCCTCACTCTCTCTTAAAAAAGCATCTGGCTGGCTGGTAGTATGGATTGACCTGCCAATGCCTATGTTCAGTGGGGAAGCAATTACAGAAGCCAGACCTTCCACCTTCTGCACCTCATAATGATCTTGGGTCCATACTCCCAGGGGGATAAAGAATAGGGAAGCTTTCAAGGGAGGAGATGGGATAGGGAGTTCCGGTGGTGGGAACTGTGTGGAATTGTAACCCTCTTATCCTATGGTCTTGTCAAAATTTCCATTTTATAAATAAATAAAAATATATTATGGAAAAAAAAGCATCTGTCCAGAGTGGACGGATCATACAGACACTGAACCCCAGCAAAGACCCTGGTGGCAGGGAAAACAAAAAAAAGCACTGCTTTACTGCTCATGTACCTTTCCTCCTGATGGTGGAGACTAGGACTTGAACCTGGATTCTTGGTGCATGGCAACATGTACACTCTACAGGGTGTGCCATCACCTGGCCCTGAATCAAGTCCTCTTTCAAATGACACCTATCTCTCCCAGTGATCTCTATAATTTTTTTTTTGGGGGGGAGAGGAGGGACCCAATCTCTCTAATTCTCAAACACACTCCCTCCCTCCACCCAATTTACATTTCTTGGGTCTTATAATCAATGACCGTCAGTTTGCTTTTTTAGTCAGAATCACTGAAGATAGAGTCTGCCACTCTTGTTGCATTAGGGTTCCTGCCATACTGTGTACCATCATGGGGCTGTCTTAAGGGCCCCTGGCTATCTACTTCTGAAGTTTGAATCTTGCTAGTATTCATAGGGAGCTGAAGATGAAGTGTGTGTGTGTGTGTGTGTGTGTGTGTGTGTGTGTGTCAAAAGAGATAGCATCTCCTCCCTCCACCTCCACACACTGACTCCTGATAATCAGAGCACTTGGAAGGGACACAGACTTCCCCAGGTCTAGCGTCCCAAGAGGAGGTCAAGCTGTTGGAAGATAGCTCATTCTCTGGGGTGGTAAGGGAGGCTCAGGGAGAAAACTCAGGTCCACTGTTCTTCTGCCACCACCACCACCCCAATCACAGTGGACTTTAGAATGATTCAGGACTTCTCCGGCTCTGATGCTATTATTGGTTGAACTTTTCCAAAGGGAAAGCCCATGGCTCAGGGCTGTATCAAAAATGAATGGGGCGCTGGGGAAAGAGCATAATGGTTATACAAAAGACTTTCATGACTGAGGCCACAATAAATTAGAGCTGAACAGTGCTCTGGTCTTTATCTTTATCTTGGAAAATCTTCCTCTCATTTTTAAAATTTTTTATTACATTTATTTATTTATTTCTTGGACAAAGAGAGCCAGAAAGTAAAAGGGAAGGAGAAGACAGACAGAGAGAGAGAGAGAGAGAGAGAGAGAGAGAGGGAGAGAGAGAGAGAGAGAGAAGAGAGACCAGAAGCCCTGCTTTGCCACTCACAAAGCTTTCCCCCTGCAGGTGGGGACTAGGGGCCTGAACCTGAGTCCTTGCACATTGTAAAATGTGTGCTCAACCAGGTGCATCACCACCAGGCCACTTCCTCTCATTTTTTAAACAAAACTATAATAGGGGTATAATTCCACACCATTCCCACCACCAGAGTTCTGTACCCCTATCCCCCTCCAGAAGAAACTGCTGTAGTTCTCCCCAGGTTATAGCAATGGGTTGAATATATATATTCCCTCACTTCTATTGCCCTGCCTTCACTTACTAAGTCACACCCACACCTATTACTATATCTAGGTTTCCTTCCTTTTTCCTCTTCCCTCTCAAATAAGAGAAACAGCACCTGAATTCCTCGGGTGTTTTCCAGATTATCTTTCCTCTCAGTATAGGTATAAAAACAAAGATTCTTGGTCACACATGTTCTAAGTCCTAGTGGAATTGAAATTCAGAGCCCTCTCTGGTCATCTTCACCTAACTTTCCCCCACCTGGAAGTATGGACCAAAATCCTTTTGGAGATGCAGAAGGCAAGAGTTCTGATTTCTGTAATTGCTTCTCCACAGGACATGGATGTTGGCCAGTCAACCCATACCCCTAGCCTGTTTCTGTCTTTCTGGTGGGGTAAAGCTCTAGGAAGGCGAGTTTCTGGAATTCTTTGGCAAGGTTATCTGCATAGAGAGATCAGGATGGAATCATAGTAGCATCTGCAACTTGGTGGCTGAAAAGGCAGTAAGATATAAAGCAGGACAAAATGTTTAATAAACAGGAACCAAAGAGAACAGAGCAAATGAGGATAGGGACTTAAGGTGGAAAGAAGCTGTCTAATTTAGGTATGTTTCTAGGAGCCCATGACTTTAGTAGTCTTTGCTTGGGCTTGATAACTAATAGCTCTCATTAAAAATTAAATAAAATAGTTTTAAAAAAATGAATTTGGGGCCAGGTGGTGACACATTTGGTTGACTGCACATATTATCATGTGCAAGGACCTGGGTTCAAGCCCCTGGCCCCCACCTGAAGGAGAGAGGCTTTAAGAGAAGTGAAGCAATGTTGTAGGTGTCTGTCTCTCCTTCTCTCTCCCCCTCTCTACCTCCTTCCTTCTCAATTTGTTTCTATTTTTAAAAGAGAAAGTGTAGTCTAGGAAGTGACACAGTGTCTCTCAAGTATGAGGTCTAAAATGTGATTTCTAGCATTCCATATGCCAGAGCGATGCTCTGGTTCTGTCTCTCATAAATAAATTTATATTTCTTCAAAATGAATAGCAACAAGAGGAAGATGAGATTGATTCTGGCCTGGATTTTCATTAGCTGCTTGTCTGGCCACATGAAGTCACGTAGCATCTCTAGGTCTCTGTGTTCTCCCTGTCAACTCACAGTGCTGTGATATGAGATGGCAAATGTGAGTGTGTCTTGGAGCTCAAGGGAAGCTCAAAGAGAAGTAAATGGATGTGTTTGTGCACATAATCCAGTTCTCAGGGGAATCAAGTCTGTGGCCAGACAGTCCTTGTACTCACTTAAGTTGTGTTCACACCAGTCACCTAGGCAGATTTGTCAAACACTTCAGAATAATGCTATGGCCCTTATGACAGGGAATGGGGCAGTTGAGACCTTAGGGGGGAGCCCAGAACTCCACTAGACCAGTAAGGGATTCTGTCTCTGCATCCTAAAAGCTGGGTAATGTGAGATGATTACAGATAGCACAGGGACCTCTTCTAGAAGGCTGTCAGCCCACTCCAGGCTTCGATACTGCCCAGAGTGTGGACAAGGTATGATCACCCCCAGTGTGATACAGATACCCGAGTCCTTCTCTAGTCCTGTGTCTTTGGATGGCATTATCTGAGCCTCTGGAGCAACCCCTTTTCTGGCTTGCTTGTCTATTGCTACCAGGGTTATCACTGGGGCTTGGTACCTACACAATGAATCCACCACTGCTGGTGGCCATTTCTTTTCTCTTTCTTTCTTTCTTTCTTTCTTTCTTTCTTTCTTTCTTTCTTTCTTTTCTTTTCTTTTCTTTATTCTTTCTTTCTTCCTCTCTATCTCTTTCTTTCCTCTCTTTTCTTTCTTTTTTCTTTCTTCCTCTCTTTTTCACTAGAAACAGAGAAGTTGAAAGGGAAGAAGGAGGCAGCTAGAAAGAGCCAAAGAGAGACATACCTGCAGCACTGCTTCACCACTTGTGAAGTTTTTCCCCTGATGGTAGGGATCAAGGGTTTGATGGTAGGGATCAAGGGTTTGATGGTAGGGATCAAGGGTTTGGGACTAGAGCCTGGGAGAACCACAAAACCTAGAAAAATATCTTAGGCTTCCCTTGTAGAGATTGTTTTTCCAAAGGTCTCCTTAAGACTTTATTAGATCTTTTGAAATAAGGAGACAAGGGTTTTTGATCAAGGGTTTGCTTGCACATGGTAATTAATATATGTGCTCTACTGGGTGCACCACTGCCCAACCTCCTTTTCCGGCTTTTTAAAATTGTAGTTATTTATTTACTGGGTAGAGACAGAGATTAATTAAGAGAAGAGGGACAGATGGGGAGAGGGAGGGAGAGAGACAGACAGACCAGCAGCACTGCTTCACTACTCATGAAGCTTCCCCTCTGCAGGTGGGAACCAGGGACTTGAACCTGGGTCCTTGGGCACTGTAACATGTGCATTTTACCTGCTGTGCCACCATCTGGCTCCCCTTACTGCGTTTTTGTCAGATCTAGTTTTTGTTTGTTTTTTACCAGAGCACTGCTCAGCTCTGGCTTATGGTGGTACAGGGGATTGAGCCTCAGGGGATTCAGAGCCCCAGGCATGAGAGTTTCTTTGCATAACCATTATGCTATCTATCCCCTCCCTCTTTCTGGATTTTCAGAAGAGAACCACAAACATTCACACAGATCAGCCTCTTAGTGAACTGCCCAAGACCAGGCTCTGTGGCCCAGATGATGGGACTAGAGCCTGGGAGAACCACAAAACCTAGAAAAATATCTTAGGCTTCCCTTGTAGAGATTGTTTTTCCAAAGGTCTCCCTAAGACTTTATTAGATCTTTTGAAATAAGGAGACAAATAAGTGATTATTTCTCCAGGTACATGGGTTCAACCTGGACTTGAGTTCCAGCAGACCCTGGACCCTTCATCTCCTGAGCTCATGCCCTGCCTCGGGAAGAGGCTGGTGATTGAAGTCCTCCATTGTCATTGTAGTGTCCATCTCTGAGGATCTGCTCCCCACCAATATAGCCGCCATCTTCTACCCAGAATGCCTTCTCCTCTTCCCAGAGGGCATTCTCTTCCTCCCAGAGGGACTTTTTATCTTCCCACAGGGCCTTCTCCTCTTCCAGAAGGGCTCTTTCCTCTACCCACAGGGCCTTCTCTTCCTCCCACAGAGCCTTGTCCTCCTGAAGAAGGTTCCGGTCTCTTTCCCATAAGGCATTGTCCTCTTTCCAGAAGGCCTTGTCCTCCTTCCAGAAGATGCGATACTTTTTCCAGAAGGTTTTCTCTTCTTCTCGGAAGGATTTTTCCATTTCCCAGAAGGTCTTTTCCTCTTTCCAGAAGGTTTTCTCCTCTTCCCAGAAAGGCCTCTCGTCTTCCCAAAAGCCCAAGATCTGGCCACGGAAAGCACGGATCTTGCCCCGGAAAGTCCACATCTCCTCTCTGAAGTCTTCTATTCTCTCACGGAAGACTTTCATCTCTTCACGAAAAGTCCTCTCCTCCTGCAGTTTGTGGAGTAGTTTCTTTTGGCGAAGGTTGGGGGAGACAGTCAATGACTGGAAGCAAGAAAACCTCATCCATTTGCCCAGCTTGAAGGGAAACACCTTCCTACTCAGCCAAGATGGTGGGGTGGCCATGGTGGAGGACCGGCCACTGGCCACGTTCAGGTCAGCTGGTCAAACCCTGTGGGGGCATCAGAGAAAACGTGTCCATGAGTATCACAGCCCTTTGATCTGCACCATCTGGTCTGTACCACTAACCCTCTTTTTTCCTCTTTCTCAAGCAGGGCTCATTTAAGGTCTTGACATTCTCATTCTCACATGACCTGCCATGAATGTGCTCACTCAGGGTGTCCTCCTGTAAGTGGTCTGATCAAGTCTAGGAAAGAGGCGGAGAGTTTCTGACCTAGGGAAGACTGTGTTTCAGTGGAAAAGTCCAGTTTGGGAACAGAGGATTAGCCCCAACATCTGAGAATGGTGCTAAAGCGTGGTGAGATGGTGAGACTGTGGGAGAGAGAAGCTCTCATGACACATCAAACAGCAGTGGAAGTGCTTTATGAACCAGTAGTCACATAGCTCCCAGCTATGTGCCCTGAGGACACTTATGAATAGTGACCAGGATGCATGCATAGAATATGCAAGCAGTTCTGTTTTTAAGAGCTGCACATTGCAAACAAGCCAATGTTCATCATAATGTGGGATTTAAAAAAAAATAGTGGTATAGAGTCTGGGTGGTGGTATACTTGGTTGACCACACACATTGTCACGTGCAAAGACCCAGGTTTAAACCCCTGATTCCCACCTGTAGGGGGGAAGTTTCACAAGTGGTGAAGTTGTACTGTAGGTGTCTCTCTTTCTCCCTCTCCATCTCCCCCTTACCGCTTAATTCTGTCTTATCAAGTATAAGAAAAATGAAATAAAGCCAAAAAAAAAAGGTGGAGCATTCATGCACTGAGTTACATATTCAACACAGTGGGTGGAGTTTATCAGTATAATATGGAAAGAAGCAGAATCAAAGAACTCTGCAGAATAAAATTCCAAGATAAGCAAAACTTCATTCTATTGTTTAAGGAAAGTGTACTTTGGTGATAAAACACACACACACACACACACACACACACACACACACACGGCAAGGAAGGGCTGGGGAGATAACCCAGCTTGCTGTGGGTTTTGCATGCTTGAGACCCTAGAGGTCGTATGTTCAATCTCTGGTACTGCCATAAGCTAGAGCTAAGTGGTTCTCTGGTTTCTCCTCTCTCTCATAAAGACAAAAAAGTAATACCCATCATTTCTTTTTTTAAAAAAAAGATTTTATTTACGGGAAAGATAGGAGAAAGAGAGAGAGAAGCAGATATCACTCTGGTACATGTGCTGCCAGGGATCGAACTCAAGACCTCATGCTTGAGAGTCCAGTGCTTTATCCATTGTGCCGCCACCTGGACCATAATACCCATCATTTCTAAGTGTGTGGAGAAAGGACAGGCTGGGGAAAGTGTTGTATTAAAAGTTATAATCAGGTGAAGACTTGAGAAGGATTTCTAAGAAACTAAAATTTTTCTACATTTTTATGTGATTAGGGTGTGATTAGGGTTGCAAATATGTTCATTATAAAGAAGTTACTAGGCTGTGCCTGTGTGTTTTATCTACTTCTATAATTGGTGAATTGTATTTAATAAAATGTATGGGGGGAAGGAGAAAGGGTTGATGAAAGGGAGAGAGGCAGAGAACAAGATATCTCCAAATGTTACCCTGTCTGTATCTGCAGCTACCAGGTATCATGACTCACCACAAACATTCTGGAGACTACACAGGGAGTCACTAATGAGGAGGGCTAGGCATGGGAATGTAGTTAGATGGTGGGGAAGACGGGGGGGCTCATCAGCCAGGGTGTTGCTTTCCATTCTGAGCTTCTGGAAGCAGCTGCCAGGTCTGGGCCTGGTCAAGCACTACACTGTGGAGCAACTTGGGTTCTTTCAGTTTGCTTTCTCCTCCTTTATTCCATTTTCTGATTTAGGAGCAGAGAGCAGGGAAAAAAGGAGACAACATGTGTGCGTGTGCATGTGCGTGTACATTGCAGAGATTATGGTGATGCTGTGGGCAGTTGGTGAAATCGTGATTCATGCTGTCACTTAAACCAGAAATCTAGAGCTCATCCTTGACTCCTTTCCCTCCCTCATCAGACATTCAATCAATTATTAATCAGGTTCCTCCCAGTTAAGATCTTCAACATTTCTTGAAACTGTATCTCCAGGGACTGGACAGTGGCACACCTGGTAGAGTGCACATGTTACACTGTGCAAGGACCCAGGTTCAAGAGCCCAGTCCTCACCTTGGGGGAAGCTTCATGAGCAATGAAGCAGGTCTACAGATCTCTCTCTCTCTCTCTCTCTCTCTCTATATATATATATATATATATATATATATATATATATATATATTCTCTCTTAATTTCTATCTCTAGCAAATAAAAGAAATAGGAAGAGAAATGGCCATCAGGACTGGTGGATTCATCACGCAGGCACCAAGCCCCATTAACAACCCTAGTCACAGTTTAAAAAGAAAGGAAGGAGGGAAGGGAGGGAGGGAGGGAGGGAGGGAGGAAGGGAGGGAGGGAGGGAGGGAGAAAGAGAGAGAGAGAGAGAGAGAGAGAGAGGGAGAGGGAGAGGGAGAGAGAGAGAGAGACTGTGCTCCCAGCTCCAGCTTTTTTGCTATAGTCAGTTCAGGCCAGCATTCCTGCAGCTTCCTCATTGGTCTCTCTGGTACTGATCTTACCCTTCCATCTGCTCTAACACAGTAGTTCCAAGCATGTTTCTAATACAGTGTCCCATGAAACACACATGAAAGTATGAAGAACCCATCATCCAAAGATCTGTACAGCCCTCTGCACCATGACTTCTCCTGGTCTAGTTTCCTACCCAGTCTCCATGCAACTCTCCCTTAGTAACATTGAGCTGTAGTTGGTTCTCTGGACACAACCCACACTTTTTAACATCTGCACCAAGGCACAGGCTGTGCTTTCTACCAGGCTGTGACCTTCCTCCCCTGTCAGGCCCTGCAGCCTTGAACATCCCTTTCTCGTCTGAGAGCTAATCAGCCTCCAGAGTTACTGTCACCTCCCTCACACTCCTTGTCTCTACACACTCCCACTGTTTGTTTGTCTTTGATTGAAATTGAGTATGAACATGGTTTGCTGCCCTCCCTGTAGGCCAGCATTGCATATGAAGCTGTGTGTATAGGAGGCACTTGGTTAAAAGGAAAAATGTGGGAGTTGGGCGGTAGCTGAGCGGGTTAAGCGCACGTGGTGCAAAGTGCAAGGACCAGCATAAGGATCCTGGTTTGAGCCCCCGGCTCCCCACCTGCAGGGGAGTCGCTTCACAGGCGGTGAAGCAGGTCTGCAGGTGTCTATCTTTCTCTCCCCCTCTCTGTCTTCCCCTGCTCTCACCATTTCTCTCTGTCCTATCCAATAATGATGACATCAATAACAACAACAATAATAACTACACCAATACAACAACAAGGGCAACAAAAGGGAATAAATAAATATTTTTTTAAGTGTTCATTGAATTGGACTGAATCTAATTGGATTTCAGAACTTTGATTTTCTGAATTTATTGCTTGTTTTTCTTATTCCTATCTGGAGGAAATGCATATAGATTAGCCTCATTTTCTGAAAATGTTCATTGAATTGAGCTGAATTTCACTGGTGTTTGGAACTCTGATTCTCTGTGTTATAAGATAGTGATCTGTCTAATCCCTAATGTCAACACAACTATTTATATCTTGAGGAGGGAAAAAAGTGTTCATAAGTCTTTCTTCTTGTTGTCAGAGTCCAGAGCAGGTCTTTAAAAGCATTTGTTGAACTGGATTAAGTAATTATGATCAGAACCCCAGGGTTAACTAGGGTTGCAAGATGGCTATCAACAGTTACCAACTTTCCAGTCAGAAATAACAACTATTACCAGAACACCTGTCCAGCCCCTTAATGCCATGCAATTCACCTCCAATGCCTGTGTGAGCTTCCTAGCCACACTAAGAAATGGTCACCTGAATTAACTTTATTTACAACCCAGGAAACTTAGGCTTAAAGAAGTTTTTAAAACCTGTCTAGGGAGTTCCAGCCAGTGATATGCCTGGTAGACATACATTTTATCATGCGTAAGGACTCAACTCCCACTCTCATTTGCAGGTAGGAAGCTTCATAGTCGATCAGTGATGCATGTGTATCTCTTTCAATTTCTACTATCCTCTCAAATTCTCCCTGTCCCATCAAAATAAAATAAATATTAAAAAATAAAATTACTGTTTCTTTCAATAAATGCCAAAATAAGGTCTCTGGTTTATAAATGAAATATTTGTGCTGACTTTCTCTTAAAGGGCTTTCTCATCAAATCCCAATACCAGAAGTAGTCACATTCCAACCAGAATTACAGCTTTCTTACCCTGTAAGCAATATCTGCACCAATTAAAGAACTCACTAAAAAAAGTGAGTGTATTCCTTTTTCCATTTTGCTGTAGATGGCAACTACAGCTCAGTTCAACATGCCATGCCACCCAGATTCTCTGAAGCTATTGTCTCTGGCTCTCTCTGTGGTTTGTGACCCTCCGCTTTTTTCTTTTTTGCAGGCGGAATGAAAATTGCAGTTTCTTGATTCTAGACTTTACTTCTAAGAAAAGAACAGAGAGCCTGCATTCATGAGGACATAATAACCAAAAGCTGGAGAAGTCAATTCAGACACCCGGTTCAACCCATTTATTTAGTCCTTATTCTACTGACATCTTGGCAGCATTTGACAAAAACAAACAAACAAACAAACAAAAAACCACTTTTCTGAAAGAAGTCTTTTTCTGACCTCTTGATTTCTACAATACCAGGTCATTGTTCTCCAAACTCTGGCCACTCTTCCTTTTCTCTATATGGATGCCTTTTCTCTTTGGTGTGCACTTACCCACATAAAGAAGAACCTATTTTATATGGCTCTCCTGGGGGAATAAACTTGGTGTGCTGAGTGCTTAGCACAGTTCATATTCTTATTATAATAAGTTTATAAGAAGAGTAATTATAATGGTGGCCTGGGAGGTGGTGCAATGGATAAAGCTTTAGACTCTCAAACATGAGATTCTGAGTTCAATTTCTGGCATCACATGTGCCAGAATGATGATCTGGTGTTTCTCTCCCTCTCCCGCCCTCCCTCCCTCAGATATTTTTGAAAAAGCCCAATGCCTATGCTCTAGCCATCGGGAATCCTTGAACATGCTCATTTTTCTTGTTCCCACCATACTACTCTCTCTCTCTCTCCCTCTGAATATACTTAATAGACTTCTCTTCACCTAGTCTGACAAAATTCATATAAGGAAACACCTCCTCTCTTGACACATAATTAGATTTAGTATATGCCCCTCCCATCACACCAAGATTACTTGGTCTCTGTCTCTACATGGAGCATCTGGAATAATATCCAGTACTAACAGAAGTTTAACAAATGTCATCTGAATGAACGGCTGTCTCCCAGCTTAGAATGTCAAAAAAAATTATCCCCAAGTTTTCTCTTTACCACTAACATTCTATTTACAGAAGAGATAAAATAATTACATTACTAGACTTATATCCATGTATTAAGAAGTAAAAAGTACAGGGAGTCAGGCGGTAGCACAGCTGGTTAAGTGCACGTGACACAAAGTGTAAGGACCAGCATAAGGATCCTGGTTTGAGCCCCTAGCTCCCCACCTGCAGGGGAGTCCCTTCACAAGCAGTGAAGTGGGTCTGCGGGTGTCTTTTTCTCTCATTCTCTGTCCTCTCCTCCTCTCTGTCCTATCCAACAACGACATCAACAATAATAACTACAACGATAAAATAACAGGGGCAACAAAAGGGAATAAATAAATATAAAAAATAAAAATAAAAGATGTAAAGTACAATATGAAACTATAGATATATACCTATGTAGTTACAGAAATATGAGTCATAAAAAAACACACCTAATCTTCAGTTTCATATCTCAAGACAAAGAACTTATTTTTTAAGGAAAATGTTACATATGCTTAGAGCTACCCAATCTAATGCCAGCAGTTACTTACTGCTTAACTGTTTCCCAACCGGGCAAGCCCTGTGTCCCTCAGAGCACAGACACTCATTGTCACATCAGACCTCTATTGATGATGTTCCCCACAGTGTCCTCTCTGTGCTCACTCACTCCTGACTCACAGGGTAGAGCAAGCCAAGATGGAGCCCCAAATAAGAGACTTCAGGAGTAAGCACCTGAAAGGTTGGAAAGACTGCTCCATCTTCCGTTACTGAAGTCTCCAATTGGGTGACACTATTGATGACTCAAAGTGATTGTTACCTCACATTCTACCTGGATTGTGTCCAGGAATGGGCTTCTGGGAAATTACGGTTTGGTGGGGGATTTGTATGAAGTAAATCATTCCTCCACTCTTTCGACAGCTTGTCTATGATGAGTCTAGATGTTCAGCTCTTGGAGTTTATACTACTTGGAATTCACCGAGTTTCTTGGATATAAAGATTTTATGCAGTTTTTCTCCAAATTTGAGAAGTCTTTGTCGTCATTTATGCAAATATTTCTCTTTTCCTTCTAGTATTGTTACTGCATGTCTGTTAATAGTTTGATAGTAAACACGGGTGCCTTTATATTTCTGTTGATTAAAGTGGATAATCTCAGTTGGTCTGTCTTCAAATTCACTGATTCTTCTGACAATATCTGCTGTTGAGCTTCTCTTTTTCAATTTTCAAACTCCAAAATTTCTGACTTTTAAAATAATTTTGCTTTTTCTCTCTGGCATTATTTGTCATCCAATTGCAGCACTATATTTTCATCTAGAATAATTAGATTTGGATATTTCTTCCTCTCTTCCTCCTTCCCTTCCTTCCATTACTATGAATCCACTGCTCCTGGAGATCTTTTTTTTTTTTCTTTCCATTTTCTCCCATTTTTTTTAATGGGATAGACCAGAGATATTGAGGAAGACAGGGAAGATAAGAGAGGGGAGAGAAAGACACCTGCAAACCTGCTTTACCACTTGTGAAGTGACCCCCCCACACACACACAGGTGGGGAGTGGGAGCTCCAACAGAATCCTTGCTCGGGTCCTTGCGCTTAGTATTATGTGCGCTTAACCCGGTGTGCTACAGCCCGGTCCCTGACTTGGATATTTTCTCTAGTACTTTCCTTCTTTTATTTTGATAAGACAGAGAGAAGTTGATAGGGAAAGGGAGGAAGAAAGAAAGAAAAAGAAAGAAAGAAAGGAAGAAAGAAAGAAAGAGAGAGACACTTGCTGAACTGCTTCACCACTTGTGAAGTTTCCCTTCTGCAGGTAGGGAAGGGGGTGGAGCCCAGGTCTGTGCACACAATAGTGTGTGTGCTCAGTCAGATGCCATTGCCTAGCTTCTATCTAGTACTTTTCTAGACTATTTGTTCAGGATTATTTTTTCTTTCAAGTTAAAAAAATTAATTTGCCATTCCTTTCCCCCTCTGCTTTGTTAGCTACGTGTTCTTTTAGTAATTGTCCTAGAGATTAAATTAGGCACTCTCAAATTATTAAAATCACATATATTTTCCCTTTACCATTTTCCTGATAATGCCATAACCTATTGATATTTTTAGCTCAATTTATATACGTCCCATATTTTAAATTTGTTGTCATAAGTTTAAATTATGCAGACATTTAAGGCTCTAAAAGTCTTTGCAGCTCTCATTTTGGATAGTCAACATTCAGATATAATTACCTTGATCCCCCCTTTGGTGTTTTTTATTTCTTCCTGAATTTCTATGGTTATGTTTTAAGATCATTTTCCTTAACTTCCCCCAAATCATACCCTTTAGGTTTCCTATAGTGTGTATCTTGTGATGAGATCTGGAAGTGTTTGTTGAAGACACTTCAATTTTGCTTTCATTTTTCATACCAACTAACTAATATTTTATTAATAGAGTGGCTTGTTTAGCATGTTTTCTCTGCAGCGTAAGCAAATGATTATTCATTTTTCCTATTCTTTATAGTTTTGAGGACTTAACAGTAATAAGGTTTCAAACATGTTTAAGAAATGAGCTTTTGGGGCCAGGTGGTGGTGTACCTGGTTGTGAGTGCACATGCTATAAAGCACAAGGACTCAGGTTCAAGCACCTAGTCCCTACCTGCAGGGGGAAAGCTTCATGAGTGGTGAAGCCGGTCTGCAGGTATCTCTCTGTCTCTCTCCCGCTCTGTCTACCCCTCCCCTCTCAACCTCTCTGTCTCTATCAAATAATAAATAGAATAAATATTTAAAAAATAAATATTTTTTTAAAAAATAAATGAACTTTTAATCTCTAGAAACAAACTATGACAAAATCAACATTTGTCTCTGAGTTTGTATTATACACTTCAAGGATACAGAACACTGAGACGCAAATGGCAGTGCCTTCTTTTCTTATTCATACTTATGATCCTTTGTGTTCACATTTGCTTTCACTTTCAAAGCATATTTCCACCAGATACAGAATTCTATATTAGTTACTATTTTAGTTCATTTGGCTTGCACTGTTGCTTTTTTTTTTTTGGTCTGTCAGTTTAGTTGTCAACTGATTTTTAGCTAGGCATTGCCTTTGGCTTTTAGCCATTGTCATACTTGAGTTTCAAAGCACATCTTATATTTGTTATTTAATGACCTGCACCATTTAAAAAATATTTATTTATTCCCTTTTGTTGCCCTGGTTGCTTTATTGTTGTAGTTATTATTGTTGTTGGATAGGACAGAGAGAAATGGAGAGAGGAGGGGAAGACAGAGAGGCGGAATGAAAGATAGACACCTGCAGACCTGCTTCACCGCCTGTGAAGTGACTCCCCTGCAGGTGGGGAGCCAGGGGCTCGAACCAGAATCCTAATGCCGGTCCTTGCACTTTGTGCCACCTGCGCTTAACTCAGTGCACTACCACCCGGCTCCTGACTTGCAACATTTTAAGGACACCTGTGGCCATATCTCCTTAAATATTTCTACTTAGTTTTAAACTCTTATTTCCAATGGTATATATGCTAAACATTTTCTTACAGTTTTATGTTCTTTCCTGTTTTCCACTTGTCTGTGATTTTAGTCTGTGCCTTTTCTACTGTCCGGTCTTTCAGTTCATTATTGTTTTTTCATTTGTGTCTTATATACTATTAATATATCCATTTAGTTTTGATTTTTATTTCTTCAAATTTAGTAAGCCTAGAATATCAATCTGACTTGGTCCCCACCTGCAGTGGGAAAGCAGCACAAGTGGTGAAGCAGGGCTGCAGGTATCTCTCTTCCTCTCTATCTCCCAACTCTCCTCTCAGTTTCTCCCTGTCTCTATCCAATAATAAATTAAGTAAATAATATTTAAAAAAACATCAATTTGATTATTTATAGTTTGTATTATTCTGTGCAAAATGTATCCATCCTGAATTTTTAAAATTTTTTTTATTTATTTAAAAAATGAGACATTAACAAAACCGTAGGATAAGAGGGGTACAACTCCACACAATTCCCACCACCAGATCTCCGTATCCCATTCCCTCCTCTGATAGCTTTCCTATTATTTATCCCTCTGGGAGTATGGACCCAAGGTCATTGTGGGATGCAGAAGGTGGAAGGTCTGGCTTCTGTAATTGCTTCCCTGCTGAACATGGGTGTTGATTTTTTTTTTAAATCATTTTTATGAAATGAGGGGAGAGGAGAAAAACTATAGTAATCTCTATTGCATTTTCTGACCAAATTTGTGCCCATGACCTTGCTCTAAAAGTTCTAGAGGTGATACTGTTCACATATGATATATTTTGCTTTTTGACTTTGTGTCAGCTGATGCTCAGTTATAAAAGTTATTGTTTTGTTTTTGTTCTTTTGGCTTGCTTCTTTGTCTTTGTTTTGACAGCAGGGTTATGATTGGAGCTCAGTGCCTAAAAGTCTCTACCATTCCTAGTGGCCAATTTTTGTTTCTTTTATTTGATGGGGGTGGTGGTGGTGGTGGTGGTTCCAAGACCCATTCAGGGGGCAAGAAGAGGCCCATTGAGTCTCTGATTCCTTCTTCTGTGGTGTTTAACTTGGGCTTGGCCAATCCTCATACCCCCTTCCTTTCTAGTATACCAGTCAAGAAGTTAGACATACATTAATGAACTTGTGGATTCTACTGTTGTTAGACTTGGGCATGCACTCGTTAACTCATTACTCTTAATTCAACAATCTTTGGATAGTCGGGCAGACAACGACAGTTTAATAAGAAGCCTCAGGCACTTAGATATTTTATTTATGTATTTATTCTGTATATCTACAGATAAATCAAGAGGGAAGGGGGAGATAGAGAAGGGCTGGGTGGTGGTGTACCTGGTGGAGCACACATGCTACCATGCACAAGGAACCAGGTTCAAGTCCCTGGTCCCCACTGGCAAGGCAAAAGCTTCATAACTAGTGAAACAGTGCTGTAGGTGTCTCTGTCTCTCTCCCTGAGTATATTCCCCTTCCCTCTCAATTTCTCTGTTTCTATCAAATCAGTCAATAAATAATATTTATTTGAGGGAGTGCCTGTGAGAGAGAATGAGAACCAGAGAGACACCTGTAGCACTGTCTCACTACTTGTAAAGCTTCCCACTGCAGGTGGGGACCAGGGCTTGAAACCTGGTCCTTGTACACTGTAATGTGTGTGCTTTACTAAGAGTAATGGCGCCTGGCCTTTTCAGGCACTTAGGAGCAATCAGTTGAGAATTGTTTCATTTGGCATCTAGAATAGGCAACACTGCCTCCTGAAGTCACCTGCTTCAGATCAAAGAAGATGATGGTGGGGAGGGGAGACAGCATAATAGTTAGGTAAAAAGACTCATTCCTGAAGCTCCAAAGTCACTTGCTCAACATCTGCACCACTACAACCAAAGCTAAGCAGTGCTTTGTTAATAAAATAAAAATAAATTCAATAAACACCGGCAACAAGCTTATCACTCTGCCTGGCTGGAACCATACTCTGCCTCAGATCTGACATCTGAAATGACACTAGGAAGTCATCCTTTCTCTTCAGTGTTGGGTAGTATGCCAGCTCCCCGGCTTAAAGCTTCTGTCTCTAATCCTACTTAACTAAGCACCGGCATGCCTGCAGGGCATTGGTTTGATCCCACTTAAATCTGCCGTCTATTTACATAAAGCACTGTTAACTAAGCACCACCCTGCCTCCAGGGCATTGGTTTAATCCCCATTGGTTCATGATGTCTTTTTGCTCTGCCCCCTCTCTACATCACACCCTCTTTCCACCCTACTTGACTAGTATATATACAAGCTGCTTTTCTGAGTAAAAACACTTGGAATTGCTTTCCGACTCCGAGAGTTCCAGAGTGTATCTCCTGCGAAGCCAGCGGGACACGAGTTCCTGATCCCTCTCCCACACAGCAGCCCAGATTGGCTCCAGTTGAGTTCTCTCCAACCCAGAGAGCACTTGCTCGGGAAGAAGCACCCTCAGGCTATCCCGGCACTTCAGGGCAGTCCTCAAGAGCTTCAGGCACCTCTTGTGTCCTAAGCCCCACTAAGAGGACCTCACCATTCAGGAGACTCTTCCTCACATGTCACCAGTAGGTAAGGAGAGCAAAAAGCCAGAAGAGGCGTTAAATCATCACTCCACGGAATAGTCATTTCAGCACTGCTGACTGCCCACCTGTTAGAAGCTTCCCGGGATTCCTCTGTTGCCCCCTGCCTGCCTCTAGAAGTACTTCAGGGTCAGGTTAGCCCCAGAAAGGAGCAAACTGAGAGACAGGGACAGCCAGTGAAGAAACACTTGGCTTGGGAGTCGGGCAGTAGCTTCAGGTTAAGTGCACGTGGTGTGAAGTGCAAGGACTGGCAAAAGGATCCTGGTTCGAGCCCCTGGCTCCCCACCTGCAGGGGAGTCCTTTCACAGGCAGTGAAGCAGGTCTTCAGGTGTCTGTCTTTCTCTCCCCCTCTCTGTCTTCCCCTCCTCTCTCCATTTCTCTCTGTACTATCCAACAACAATGACATCAACAATAACTACAACAATAAAACAACCAGGGCAACAAAAGGAAATAAATATTTAAAAAAAAACAACACTTGGCTGAAGGGTACCTACTTGGTTAAGCCCTGTCCCTGGTAGATCTGTCTCATCACCTCAGGAAGGTAAGTCAGGGCAGCCCCTGTACCTTTCAAGCTGGAGAAATACCCCCAGCAGATGGTTTCTGGGAATCAGGGGAGGATGACAATAGGCTGATGGATGTTTCCTGGAAAGGAAAGGATTGCACCATCAAAGTGCTTTTCATTATTGTGTGGCAGAAGACCTTAGTCTATATCAAGTCTAAGGGAAATGGTCTTTCTCCAGGATAGAATGTTATAAGGGGCAGTGAACTACAGGGTGAAAGCAAGCTTTGTGTGTTCTTTGAAAAGAACTCGGTGGGCTTTGTTATACTGCTGATGGGAATGCAAACTGGTGCAGCCCCTTTGGAAAACAATACAGAGAGTCCTTAAACAAATAAAAGTGGAGATACTCTATGACCCAGTAGTACCACTCTCAGGCATTTATCCAAAGGACATACAAACACTAATTCAAAGGGGCACATGTACCCCCTTTGTTCACAGCTGTATTATTCACAATAATTTAAGTAAAAGCAACCTAAATGCCCACTGGAAAGTGACTGGATAAAGAAGTTTGTGGAATACTATTCTTCAATAAAAAAAAAAAGTGATGTTGTGTCCTTTGGCACAAAAATGGAACTGGGAGTGATTCTGCTTAATGAAATAGGTAAAAGACAGACATTGGATGATTTCACTCATATGTGACATCTAGAGAACTAAAACACAAACCTGGAAAAAAAAAAAACAGAGGCAAGCAAACTATCTCTAAGACTTTGTAAGAACTATAGTGGTTATTGTTGGGAGGGTGGGGGGCACAGAATTTCTTTGGTAGTTAATGGTATGAAGCGGTATCCTACAATCTTGTAAGCCGCTGTTACTCACAAATTAAAAAAAAATGGTTTGGAAAAAAAACCTTGCTAAGTATCAGCAGGTGGGGGTCATGTATTGGGCCTCTGAGCAGGTGACTGTATAAATATAGAGAAGTGCAAAAGAAGTGTGTTTCCCACTTCCTCGGGCCTGAACAATAAAGGGCACACAGTAGGTATGCAGGAACCTGGCTGAATCCATATAATGGAAAAATTAGACAAAACAGAAAGGAAATGTGTGAAGAGCTACAGATAATACAGGATTTGTGTCCTGGGCACCTAAAATACTTAATAATGTTGATTAACACCTGCCTTTAGAACAATGGCTATGAAGATGGTTTGTGTGTAGTATTCACTGTTCCCCAAGGCCAAGCAATGAACTGGAATCCACCCCTCCCTCACACACACCTAATTTAGAGATAGGTGGTTTAATTTACCAAGTTAGTGACTTGGTAACACAAATCACAACACAAATCACCAAGTCAAAGATAGGCTCTTGCTTCAGGCTAGAGTTTTGGGGTGAAATAGCTAGTCATGCCTTGCAGTGGCTCAGTGCTACATAGCAACAAAAACAGACACAGGTACAAATCAGAGACTCTAAGTAAATAATATTTTGTATACTTGGACACTAAACTGGAGTTGTTAGATACATCTAGAAGACTTTCTCAAAATATTGGAAGTTTGGAGCTTCCCACTTCTCCCTGCCATTCACTCAGACACACAAGCATTTTGGACACACACGTGATTGTACTGTACATGGTGAGCTCCTTCTCTGGCTGTTACCGACTGTGCCAAACTGCTCCCCACCCCCTTTTTCATCAGCAGCATGTCCTTAGTACTGGTTGCCTCCCTCCTCACTAAAATCCTAACCTATCAAATCTTGCCAATTTGATACTTGGAAAATGTCTCTCACAGTTGCTGAAATTAATTTTTAATTCCTTACCAGTGTAGCTGGCCCCATTTTACAAAGTGTGTTGGCCTGCCTTCAGGACTGTATGTGGGAATGTTGTCTTTTCTTTCTGGCACTTCGCCAAAACTCAGCATCAGCATCACAACTCTCTCTTTTTTTTTTTTTTTTTTTAATTTTTATTTTATTTTTTTTTTTTATTAAAGAAAGGATTAATTAACAAAACCATAGGGTAGGAGGGGTACAACTCCACACAATTCCCACCGCCCAATCTCCATATCCTACCCCCTCCCCCGATAGCTTTCCCATTCTCTATCCCTCTGGGAGCATGGACCCAGGGTCATTGAGGGTTGCAGAAGGTAGAAGGTCTGGCTTCTGTAATTGCTTCCTCGCTGAACATGGGCGTTGACTGGTCGGTCCATCTCCCAGTCTGCCTCTCTCTTTCCCTAGTAGGATGGGTCTCTGGGGAAGCTGAGCTCCAGGACACATTGGTGGTGTCTTCAATCCAGGGAAGTCTGGCTGGCATCCTGATGACACCTGGAACCTGGTGACTGAAAAGAGAGTTAACATACAAAGCCAAACAAATTGTTGAGCAATCATGGACCCAAAGCTTGGAAAAGTGGAGAGGAAGTATTAGGGAGGTACTCACTGCAAACTCTAGTATACTTCTGCTTTCTTACTTTGGTGCCATATTCCAAACTCAGTCAATTTCTGCTTTGCGTTTCTACTTCTTCTTTTTTTTTTTTACATGCATAACATTCCCCAGATTCCCATTTAGCAATACAACCCCCACTAATTCATTCATCATTTTTCATGGACCTGTATTCTCCCCACCCACCCACCCACCCCAGAGTCTTTTACTTTGGTGTAATACTCCAATTCCATTTCAGGTTCGACTTGTGTTTTCTTTTCTGGTCTTGTTTTTCAACTTCGGCCTGAGAGTGAGATCATCCCATATTCATCCTTCTGTTTCTGACTTATTTCACTCAACATGATTTTTTCAAGGTCCATCCAAGATCGGCTGAAAACGGTGAAGTCACCATTTTTTACAGCTGAGTAGTATTCCATTGTGTATATATACCAAAACTTGCTCAACCACTCATCTGTTTTTGGACACCTGGGTTGTTTCCAGGTTTTGGCTATTACAAATTGTGCTGCCAAGAACATATGTGTACACAGATCTTTTTGGATGGATGTGTTGGGTTCCTTAGGATATATCCCCAGGAGAGGAATTGCAGGGTCATAGGGTAGGTCCATTTCTAGCCTTCTGAGAGTTCTCCAGACTGTTCTCCACAGAGGTTGGACCAATTGACATTCCCACCAGCAGTGCAGGAGGGTTCCTTTGACCCCACACCCTCTCCAGCATTTGCTGCTGTTACCTTTTCTGATGTGTGACATTCTCACAGGAGTGAAGTGATATCTCATTGTTGTCTTGATTTGCATTTCTCTGACAATCAGAGACTTGGAGCATTTTTTCATGTGTTTCTCGGCCTTTTGGATCTCTTCTGTGGTGAATATTCTGTCCAATTCCTCCCCCCATTTTTGGATGGGGTTATTTGTTGTCTTGTTGTTGAGTCTGGTAAGCTCTTTATATATGTTGGTTATTAAACTCTTATCTGATGTATGGCATGTAAAGATCTTCTCCCATTCTGTGAGGGGTCTCTTGATTTGGGTAGTAGTTTCTTTTGCTGTGAAGAAGCTTTTTAATTTGATGTAGTCCCATAGGTTTATAGTTGCCTTAGTCTTCCTTGTAATTGGATTCGTTTCATTGAAAATGTCTTTAAAATTTATGCGGAAAAAAGTTCTTCCAATATTTTCCTCTAAGTATCTGATAGTTTCTGGTCTAACATCCAAGTCCTTGATCCACTTGGAATTTACTTTTGTATTTGGTGAAATACAGTGATTCAGCTTCATTCTTCTGCATGTTTCAACCCATTGTTTCCAACACCATTTGTTGAAGAGACTCTGCTTCCCCCATATAATAGTCTGGGCCCCTTTGTCAAAGATTAGATGTCCATAGGTGTGGGGCCTCATTTCTGGGCTCTCAATTCTATTCCACTGGTCAGTGTGTCTGTTCATGTTCCAGTACCAAGCAGTTTTGATGACAATGGCCCTATAATATAGTTTGAGATCTGGCAGTGTGATGCCTCCGGTTCTGTTCTTTTTTCTCAAGATTGTTTTGGCAATTCTAGGTCTTTTCTGGTTCCAGATAAACATTTGTAGCATTTGTTCTATTCTCCTAAAAAATGTGCTTGGGATCTTGATGGGGATAGCATTAAATTTGTAGATGGCTCTGGGTAATATATTCATTTTGATGATGTTAATTCTTCCAACCCATGAACATGGAATATCTTTCCACTTCTTTGTGTCTTTTTCAATTTCTTTGAGTAGTGACTCATAATTTTCAGTATACAAGTCTTTCACTTCTTTGGTTAGGTTTATTCCTAGATATTTTATTGTTTTTGTTGCTATAGAAAAAGGAACTGATTTCTGGATTTCAATTTCTTCTAACTTAGTGTTTGCATAGAGGAATGCCACTGACTTTTGAATGTTAATTTTATAGCCTGACACATTACTGTATTGCCTGATGATTTCCAAAAGCTTCTTGCTAGATTCCTTAGGTTTTTCCATGTATACTATCATGTCATCTGCAAATAAGGAGAGTTTGACTTCTTCTCTTCCAATCTGTATTCCTTTAATTCCTTGCTCCTGCCTGATTGCTATGGCAAGAACTTCCAACACTATGTTGAATAGTAATGGTGATAGTGGGCAGCCCTGTTTAGTACCTGATCTGAGGGGAAATGCTTCCAGTTTTTCACCATTGAGTATGATGTTGGCTGTAGGTTTGCTATATATAGACTCCACTATCTTCAGGAATTTTCCATCTATTCCTATTTTTTGTAGTGTTTTGATCATAAAGGGATGTTGTATTTTGTCAAAGGCTTTCTCTGCATCTATTGATATGACCATGTGGTTTTTGGTCTTGCTTTTGTTGATGTGGTGGATCACATTGATTGATTTACGTATATTAAACCAACCTTGCATGCCTGGGATAAACCCCACTTGGTCATGATGAACAATTTTTTTGATATACTGCTGTATCCGGTTGGCTAGAATTTTGTTCAATATTTTCGCATCTGTGTTCATCAGAGATATTGGTCTGTAGTTTTCTTTTTTGGTTGTGTCCCTGTCTGCTTTTGATATCAGGGTGATGTTGGCTTCATAGAAGCTGGCAGGGAGTATTCCAGTGTCTTCAATCTTCTGGAAGACTTTTAAAAGTAGAGGTATTAGTTCTTCTTTGAAAGTTTTGTAGAATTCATTTGTAAAACCATCTGGTCCAGGACTTTTATTTTTGGGAAGATTTTTGATAACTGTTTCAATTTCATTAGCTGTGATGGGCCTGTTCATGTTATCCACTTCCTCTTTACTTAGTTTTGGAAGTTGGTAGGTATCTAGGAAATCATTCATTTCTTCCAGGTTCTCTAGTTTGGTGGCATATAGTTGTTCATAGAAGCCTCGCATGATATGTTGAATTTCTGCAGTGTCTGTTGTGATATCTCCTCTTTCATTTACTATCCGATTTATTTGGGTCTTCTCCCTTTTTTGTTTTGTGAGTCTGGCTAAAGGTTTGTCGATTTTGTTTACTCTTTCGAAGAACCAACATTTACTTTCATTGATCTTTTGTATGGTTTTCCTATTCTCAATGTTATTTATTTCTGCCCTAACTTTAGTAATTTCTGTCCTTCTGGTTGCTTTAGGGTTCCTTTGTTGTTCTTCTTCTAGGTCTTTAAGATGTGCAATCAGGCTGTTTATTTGTGCCTTTTCTTGTTTCCTAATGTGTGCTTGTATAGCTATGAACTTCCCTCTTAGGACTGCTTTAGCTGTGTCCCAAATATTTTGATAGCTTGTGTCTTCATTTTCATTGAACTCTCGAAACATTTTGATTTCTTCCTTGATTTCCTCTTTGACTCAGAAGTTGTTAAGAAGTGTACTGTTGAGCTTCCACATTTTGGTACTGTTACTAATCTTTTGTTGATTGTTAAGTGTTAGTTTAATTCCACTGGGGTCTGAGAAGATGCTTGGGATGATTTCAGTGCTCTTGAATAGGCTGATGCTGTCTTTGTGGCCTAACATATGGTCTATCCTTGAGAATGATCCATGTGGATTTGAGTAAAATGTGTATTCCAGTTTCTTGGGATGAATGACTCTGAAAATGTCCAATAGTTCTAGTTTATCTATCTCTTCATTTAGCTCCCTTATGTCTTTACTGATTTTCTTCCTGGATGATCTGTCAAGTTGAGAGAGTGGGGTGTTGAAGTCCCCTACTATGATTGTGTTACTGTTAATATATTGCTGTAGCTCTTTCAGTAGAAGTTTGATGTATTTAGATGGCTTCTCATTGGGTGCATAGATATTAATAATTGTTAAGTCCTCTTGATTGACTGATCCTCTGAGCATTAAGTAGTGTCCATTCCTATCTTTTTAAATCTTATCTATTTTAAAGTCTATCATGTCAGATATGAGAATAGCTGTTCCTGCCCTTTTTTGTGGGCCATTGGCTTGAATGATAGTTTTCCATCCTTTCACTTTAAGTCTGTGTTTTTCTTGTTGTGTTAGGTGAGTTTCCTGTAGACAACATATTGTTGGGTTGTGTTTTCTGATCCATCTTCCTACTCTGTGTCTTTTAATAGGTGAATTCAGGCCATTCACATTTATTGATATCAAAGATTGAAGATATTTTAACGCCATTCTTGTAGAGTTTTAGAGTGTTTTGATATATGTTCTATTTGTGGTAGTCTGGTTGTTTATAGGAAACCTTTCAGAACTTCTTTCAAGGCAGGCTTGGTGATGGTTGCTTCCTTCAACTGTTGCTTGTCTGAGAAGGTTTTGATGCTTCCATCTAGTCTGAATGACAATCTAGCAGGATATAGTATTCTTGGCTGAAAGCCTTTCTCATTGAGCACTCGATAGATATCTTGCCATTCTCTTCTGGCCTGTAGTGTTTGTATGGAGAAGTGTGCTGCTAATCTTATGGGTTTTCTTTTGTAGGTGACTCTTTGTTTTTCTCTTGCAGCCTTGAGGATCCTTTCTTTATCCTTATTCCTTTCCAATCTAAGTATGACATGTCTTGGTGTCTTTAGGTCTGGGTTAATTCTGTTTGGGACCCTCTGGGGCTTCTTGAATCTTTATGTCTTTGGTGTTGTCTAGACTAGAGAAATTTTCAGCTATTATGGCCTGGAGAACGCTTTCTTCCTCCCCTTCTCTTTCTTCCTCTGGTAAGCCAATAATGCGTATATTGTTTCTTTTGAAGTCATCCCATAGGACTCTGTTATTGTTTTCAGCATCTCTTAATCTCTTTTTGAGATCTCTTACTTCTTTTTTAGTTGTCTCTAATTCATCCTCAATCTTGCTAATTCTGTCTTCAGCCTCATTGATTCTATTCTCTCTGCCCTCTACTGCTTTCTGGAGTTCATCTATTTTGTTGCCCTGCTCTGATACTGTTTTAGCTTGTTCAGCTAGTTGCCTTCTTAGCTCAGCAATTTCAGCTTTCAGCTCTCTAATAACCATGAGATTATTAGAATTTTCTTCCATATTCTCATTTGTTGTTCCTGCAGTGCTGATTACAATTTTTTCAAATTCTTTACTCACTCCTGTTATTATTTCCTTAGCTAATGTTTGGATGTTGAACTCGTTGTTTTGTGCTTCGCCCTCTGGAGGACTTTTAGCTGGACTCTTGTCCTGGTTCGAGTCTCCATTATTTTTTCTTGTTGTTTTAACCATTTTATATAAGTTAACAGTTTTTTCAATCCCTGAGTTGGAGTTCAGTGGTGTAAAAGCCTTTTTTTTTTTTTCCCCTGTAGGCTATGGTAGCCTGAGGGCTTTTAAACTATCAATAGGCTTCTTGGCTTAATCAATGACTCCTGACCAAGAGATAAAGCAGGGTGTGGCAGAGATAATCCAGTGGTTATGCAAAGAGACTTTCACAGCCCTTCAGCTATGCCACCGAGGTATAGGTCTTCTCCTGAGTTTCCCGGTTAGATCTCTGTGCCCTGGTGTCCCTCCCTGTTGCTGCTCCAGATTCTGAGGGTAGTAGCAATGGAGACTCAGAGTTGTACTTGGTGAGTCTCTGGGGAGTCCTTTCCTCCCTTCAGCTGTCCCCTTGTTGGTGGAGCAGACTGGAGGTGGTGTCTCCACTGACAAACTGTCGAACTGTTAGCAGTCACTTAATCTCTCCTTAGGCCCCTCTCTCCTCTCTGTCACCAGCCATGCGTGTTTGTACTCACGGGTGATTTACTGGGTTTCTGTGGTCATTCTAGTCCTGTCTTGTTTCGGTCCGGGTGGTCTCCTTTGGTATTCCTAGTTGATCCAGGAGAGGAGAGTAGAGGAGAGAAAGCGATCTGCTGCTCGTAGCTCCGCCTCCGGAAGTCGAATACAACTCTCTGTCTCTTGAAGAATGTTCTTTAGGGAGTGAAAAGTTAGTGGCAAATCATCCTTTTTTAAAGTTCTCATCCATCTTGCCAGCTTATGAAGGTAGAGCTCCTACAGGAGTAAGAGTGGCCTCCTTTACAAAATGGCTCTAGTTCCCGCACCTCCTGCTGGCTCGTTCTATTGGGTGCCACCTTGTTGGGTTTGACATTATTACCAAATAGGGCATCATTGCTTTTCCAAAAATGGATGTTTCTGTTATCATTAACAGTTAGTTATTTAGGACCCAGTCAATCTGGGATACTCAGGCCTTAAAAATTGTGTTGAGGAGATAGTATAATGGTTATGCAAATGACTTTCATGCCTGAGGTTCTGAACACATACCAGGTTCAATCCCCAGTACCACCAGAAACCATAGCTGAGCAGTACTCTGGTAATAAATGAATAAACGAATAAATAAATAAATAAATAAATAAAATAAGATGTAGGGAGTCAGGCATTAGCGCAGCAGGTTAAGCTCAGGTGGCTCAAAGTGCAAGGACCAGCGTAAGGATCCCGGTTTGATCCCCCAGCCCCCCACCTGCAGGGGAGTCCCTTCACAGGCAGTGAAGCAGGTTTGCAGGTGTCTTTCTCTCCCCCTCTCTGTCTTCCCCTCCTCTCTCCATTTCTCTCTGTCCTATGCAACAACAATGACATCAATAACAATAATAATAGTAACTATCACAATAAAACAATAAGAGCAACAAAAGGAAATAAATAAATAAAATAAGATGCTATCTATGCCATTCTTCCACTGTGTTTTGCACTGGGATATCATTCTTTGGGGTTCGATGAAAACTTAAAGCATGAACCTGTTGCCCCAGTTACTAACCTATGGTACAAATGGTTGTGTTATTATAACACACACAGTGATGGAGCTGAAAGCCCTGTATCACATACTCCCCCAGTCCCCCAGAGTTAGCAGGCCCAGCGGGAGGGAGAGAGCAGCAGCACAGCAGAGCTGTCTGCCAGGGCAATCTCCTACCAGCAGGTCCATGCTGAGGGCTAGCAGTGGCATACTGCTCTTCTAGGGCATTTCCACTTCTGTCCCTGCACCACTGCCAGTTCCTGTGCTGAGGCTTCCCTCACTGCAGGGCTGAGAGACTGTGCCTCCATGTGGGGAGACCTAGCCTCTGCAGTGCTGGCCCTGAGCACTCCTCATAAGCAAGCTTGCAAATGGCCCTGGGCCTGAATAGCACAGCTTCATGGAGAGACTGTGCAGTAAGTGGGAATGCTTGCCCAGATCCTGTAGGGCTCAGCCAGCTCCCCCTGCACTCTCCTGAGATGCAAAAATGGTCTCTGAAGGGCAAGGGAACAGAGGCATCACCAGCCCCACCTGATGAATTTACAGAGCAGCTACCAGGAAATCCTGCTTTTTAACACGGGGGGGGGGGGGGGGGGGAGGGAAGAGGCTGAGTTTGTCAAGAGTAGGGTTGAGGGGGTGGGTGGGCTGTGAGGTCCCAAGTCTGGCTCCAGGTCATCATCATCATAAACTCCCCCAGGTGGTCATTTGGAACATTTTTCTCTCTTGCTCAGTGGTAGGAAGCCTTTGTGCAGGGACCTCCTTAGGGGAACTGCTCCAATCTCTGTGTCAGTGAACACCTGGATTTTGCATGTGGCAAGTGGCACCATCTGTCACGGCTCTCATTGCAGTGAAGGGTTTTTCTAGGATGCTGATCACTTTATCATCCCAGTAACAAGCTCGAGGCCAGAAACAGAGACGAGATTCATCAGTTCCTTGTTTTTCTTTCACTTAACTGGAAAGACTTCTTCCTTGGTTCCCACTGTAAACTTGGGAATTAAAACAGATGTGACTAGATTAAGTGACATCCTCCCTGTCATTGTCACACTGTCAGGTAGTGCTGAGTCACTGTGATCAGCAGGGCCTGCCTGGGTGCCAAGTAAAACTGCACTGCACACTGTTCAAGAAGCAGAAAAAAAAAAAAAAAACCCACAGTTCAGTTTCTGAAATATAAAGCTCCCCCCTTCTTCTACAGTCTCTTTCAAGCTGTCATGGTAGTTAATTACAGTGGGTCCAGTGTAACAGAAAAATCCCACTCAAACTGACATAAATAATAAAGGTTTATCGGTTTGTATCAGTGGAAGGTCCAGACACCACTTAACTCCATAGGTGGTGTAGTTTGGTGAGTGATAAATGCCTTTGAGGGACTAGTTTCTCTTTTGAGTCACTTCTTTGCCTTCCATGTGTTAACTTTACCCTCAGGATGGTTCACCTTCCTCGTCAACATTCCCCAAAGCAACTGGTGTCCTCACTAGTGTCCAGGGAGGGAGATGGCCTTCTTATTCTCCTTTTCTTCCTTCTCCTTCTTTTATTTTCTCTTTATTTTTAATTTTTTTATTTGTGATTAATAGTAGGTTACAAAATTGTAATGTTATAGTGTATAGTTCCACACTACACCCATCACCAGAGTTCTCTATCTCCACCCTCTCACCTCCCAAAGATAACCAACCACTACAGTTCTCACAAATCTTAGAAACTGTTTGTTGCTTTTTTTTTTTAAGTAGTTCATGTGTATCAGTTCATTAGATTCCACATATGAGTGAAACTATTCAGTAGTTGTCTTTCTTTTTTTTTTTTTAACTTATTTTGTTAAGCATAATCACCTCCAGTTCCATCCACTTTGTTGTAAAGTACATAATATCATCTTTTTTGATTACAACGTAATATTCCATGGAATATATAACTACTTTAGCCAGTCTCCTGTTGATGGGCATTGAATCTGCTTCCACTATTTGGCTACTGTGAAAAATGCAGCTATGAACATAGAGGTGCCTATGTCCCTACAAATTAGTGCTTCGGTGTCCTTTGGGTAAATGCCTAAGAGTGGTATTGCTGGATTATAAAGTAATTCTATTTTTATTTGTTTAAAGACTCTCCATATTGTCTTACAAAGGGGCTGCACCAGTTTGCATTTCCACCAACAATGTGACAGAGTTCCTTTTTCTCCACAACCTCTCCAACACCTGGAAACAGATTTTTTTAAATTTGTATTTATAAAACAGAAATATTGACAATACTATAAGATAAGAGGGATACAGTTTCACACAATTCCCATCACCAGAGCTCTGTATCCCATCCCCTCCCTTGAAAGCTTTCCTATTTTTTGACCCTCTGGGAGAATGGACCCAGGGTCATTATTGGGTACAGAAGGTAGAAGGTCTGGCTTCTGTTATTGCTTCCCTGCTGAACATGGGCATTGACAGGTCAATCCATACTCCCAGCCTGTCTCTCTCTTTCCCTAATGGGGCAGGGATCTGAGGAGGTGGGGCTCCAGGACATATTGGTGGGGTCGTCTGCCTTGGGAAGTCCGGTTGGTATCGTGGTATCATCTGGAACCTGGTGGCTGGAAAAGAGTTAAGGTAAAAAGCAGAGCAAATTATTAACTAATCATGAACCTAAAGGCTGGAATATTGCAGATGAAGATTTGGGGTCTTTGGAAAAAGCCAGTAGGTCTGTTTTAGGTGTATTCCAGAGGGCCCATGACTTTACTAGTTTTTGTCTGAGCTTTGCATCTAATATGCAGGTGGACCCAGGTTTTTGTCTGGGGAGATGTTGTCATAGTTGGAATAAGGACTAGAGAGCTGGATCAGGGAAGAGAGTAGCTCCCAAATATGGGAAAACTATATAAATATTGTTAACTGTAAACCCCATCAATTTGATCTGGGGCCCATATTCAGCACAGGAATCCATGTAACCTCTGCATCCCTGTGGGCCTGAGCTCACATTCCCTGGTCACAGGACCATCTTCCTCAGTAGAGTAGTAGGTACAGTATGTTGTTCAACCTCCCTTTGGAGAATGAAACATTCCCTACCATTGTTGATCTATATTGAGGGCACGGTCCTGTAGGGGCCCACAAAGGGGTCCATATGCTGTTCCTGATGGGGATGACCAGTGACAGTGGTAAGAGGGATAGGAAACAGTCTTCTTTCTGGAAGTTCTATCAGAAGCATGAGAAAGCTTGTTTCCTTAAGTTAATCTCTAAAATCCATGACTCAAAACGACTCAACCTTCTATCCACCAACTAACAGCAAACCCAGCTAATATGACTCTGACAATTAAAATATGATTGGGGGGCTGGTAGCACAGCAGGTTAAGCGCACATGGCGCAAAGTGCAAGAACAGGCATAAGTATCCTGGTTCGAGTCCCCAGCTCCCCACCTGCAGGGGATCACTTCCCAAGTGGTGAGGCAGATCTGCAGATATTTGTCTTTTTCTCTTCCTGTTTTACCCTCCTCTCTTGATTTCTCTCTGTCCTATCCAACACCAACAACAGCTATGACAACAATAACAATAATAACTACATAAAGCGCAACAACGGCAACAAAAATGGGAAAAATGGCCTCCAGGTGCAGCGGATTCGAGTGCAGGCACTGAGCCCCAGCAATAACGCTGGAGGCAAAAAAAAACAAAAAAGACCTGGGAGTCAGGTGGTAGCCCAGCAGGTTAAGTGCAGGTGGTGCGAAGCGCAAGGACCAGCGTTAAGGATCCTGGTTCAAGCCCCCAGCTCCCCACCTGCAGCGGAGTTGCTTCACAAGTGGTGAAGCAGGTCTGCAGGTGTCTATCTTTCTCTTCCCCTGTCTTCCCCTCCTCTCTCCATTTCTTTCTGTCCTATCCAACAACAACAACATCAATAACAACAATAATAACTACAACAATAAAATAAGGGCAACAAAAGGGAATAAATAAATTAATATTTTTTAAAAAGACCTGTTGAAGCATAAAAAGTGCTGAAGAGAATGGGGGAAATGGGGGATGTATGAGGGCCAGAATAAAATTTGGGTGATTACACAGAGAAGAGGGTATGGATGCTGAAGAGGCTCCCATAATGTCCATCTCATAGATGCCATCTTACTCTCCAGACTGGTGTCTGGACTCATCAGAACGTTTAAGTGAGTGGTGTGGAATTTCAGAAGTAGGGCTAGTGTAAAGGCATACCCCAATGGCATTCAGATTCTTTTTTTTAAAAAAAAGGATTTCATTTATTTATTAATGAGAGAGATAGGAGGAGAGAGAGAAAGAGAACCAGAGCATCACCCTGGTACATACACTGCTGGAGACTGGACTCAGGATCTCATGCTTGAGAATCCACTGCTTTATTTACTACATCACCTTCTGGAATTTTCAAATTCATAATTTTACAATGGTGCTACCCAAGCAAAATTAATCTCTGCATACCATTTAACAGAAGAGAAAAACCAAGAATCATAGAAGGGGAGTGACTGCTTAATCCTAATACTCCGTGTTCTGGTTGACCTTGTGTTTGTTCTACTAACACATTTTGCAGAGGAAAAAAATCAAGCTTCAGGAAGTCAACAAAACTACTCAGACCACAGTGCTAATAAGTGACAGAGCCAGCACTGGAACCCAGGCCTGTCTCTCCCAAACCTCAGTGCTCTCCCACTGCCGGGAAGGTGGACTGGTGCCATCACCCAGTGAATATGACTAACAAAATAGGATGAAATCTGTGACCTGTTCCAAAGACCCAGGTGGTGTGTGTGAAGCCCTGGGTTCAATCTCAGGCATCTCATATGACTGAGTAGTAGGGTCTCTTTCTCATTACATAAATAGATTTTTTTTTGTGTGAAATGTATTTATTTATTCACAGCAATATGACAAGATAAACAATTTTGTGGACCATTAAGACTTTTTTATTTTAAATTTTTTTATATTTATTTATTTTCCTTTTTGTTGCCCTTGTTTTTTATTGTTGTTGTTGATGTCGTTTTTGTTATTGATGTCATTAGATAGGACAGAGAGAAATGGAGAGAGGAGGGGAAGACAGAGAGGCTGAGAGAAAGACGCCTACAGACCTGCTTCACCGCCTGTGAAGCGACTCCCCTGCAGGTGGGGAGCCAGATCTAACCGGAATCCCTGCACGGGTCCTTGCGCTTTGCACCACGTGCGCTTAACCCGCGCTACCGCCTGACTCCCCCATTAAGACATTTTAAGTCATGGGTGCTGGGTTGTGGCTCAGCTGGTAGAGTGTAGTTGCTACTATGCTTGAAAATCTGTACTCAGTCCCGGGTCCTCATCTACATGAGGGAAGATTCGTAAGTGGAGTCGTATTGCTGCATAAGTCTCCCCTTCTCTCCATCTTCATTTCTTCCTCCTATTCTTTGTCTTTCACTCTAGTTTAAGTGGCACTGTTACGGTGAAGGCTGCAAAGTAAGATGATGATTCATTTCTCAAATAGCTTTTCAGCTGCCATGGCACACCCAGGAGCAGATCTTTAGGACTTCCTAATGTCTTTGAAAATACCTGAGTGATTTTGAACACCCTGATCTACATCACTTAAATATTATGGTAAAGTAGTTTTGCCTTTATTGACACAAGTCAAATAAATAGATTTTTTAAAAGATGTGATCTGTAACCAAATAAATGGGAAGAAAAAGGCTTCATAAAACATTCTGACCTTCAGGGGGGTCGCCTCACGATCGTTGAAGCAGGTCTGCAGGTGTCTGTCTTTCTCTCCCCCTCTCTGTCTCCCCCTCCTGTATCCATTTCTTTCTGTCCTATCCAACAATGACGACATCAATAACAACAACAATGATAATTACAACAATACAATAACAAGGGCAACAAAAGGGAATAAATAAAATAAATAAATATTTTTAAAAACATTCTGATTCTTTTTTTTTTTATTGCTAAGAAGGTTATTTCTGGGGCTCTGTGACTACATAACAAATCCACCACCCCCAGTGACAAGTTTTCCCTTCCCGCCTTTCTTTTATTTGATAAAACAGAGAAAAACTGAAAGGGGACAGAAAGAGAGAGAGACAGCTGCATCACTGCTTCACTGCTTGTGAAGCCCCTCTGCCCCACCCCTGCAGATGAAGAGCAGGGGCTTGAAGCCCAGTCCTTGTACGTGATGACATGTACACTCAACTAGGTGTGCCACTGCCTGGGTCCCAAAGCATATTATTTAAATGATACAGCGAGTTGCCAGAAACTCATGTGTGAGGAAGGGGAGAACCATCTGCAGAGGGGCCCTGGAAAGCACAGGCCCATCCTGTTTGGCATCCTTCATAGTGTCGGCTTCTGTCATCCTGGCACTAGCAGTGGCTTATACACTCTTTTTCCAGAAGTTGTCAGACTCTGGAGAAGTTGTACAGGAAACCTGGGCCTCAGAATTGGCAGCATAATCATAAGAAGCTTTCAGCTCTCTCTGAGTCTGAGTTTCCTCCTCCCTCACATGGAAGCCCTAGGCAGTGGTGACTGGCTCCTGCTGGCTGCTGATGTCTGCCATCTGCCGACCTGAGAGAAGGTCAGGCTTCAGAGGATTCAGACAGAAACCAGAAACCGCAGTGCAGAAGGAGAAAGGGCCTGGGCTGCTCCATCTCTGTGAAGCCTGTTTCCTGGGCACTCTCTTCTCACCTTGGTCCATGGCATTCACAGGTGAGCTGGGTGTCAACCTTTCAAACACCACAGGGCAGCTGTGGCAGGTCATTGCATGGAGGCTCTGCATCTTGAAACATGAAATGTGCCCTTAGAGGAGCTGGCCAGACCCTTGGAGTCTAAGCACATACCAGTTACGACAGACTTATTCTGTCAACATTTTTTTTTCCTTATTGGGGAATTACTGTTTTACATTCAATAGTAAATACAATAGTTTGTACATGCATGACATTTCCCAATTTTCCATATAACAATACAAGCCCCACTAGGTCTTCTGTCAACATTTCTTTTTTTTTTTTAATTTTTTTATTATCTTTATTTATTGAATGGAGACAACCAGAAATCGAGAGGGTAGGGAAGATAGAGAGGGAGAGAGAAAGAGAGACACCTGCAGCCCTGCTTCACCACTTTCAAAGCTTTCCCTCTGCAGGTGGAGACTGGAGGCTCGAACCCAGGTCCTTGAGCACTGTAACATGTGCATTCAACCAGGAGTGCCACCACCTGGTCCCTCAACATTTCTTAAAAGACAAGGTCCTGGGCTCAGAAAATAATGAAAGTTTGTCTGGGTGGACAGATATTATCCTTTTTTTTTTTTTTATAAAGTCTTTTATTAATTTTATTTATTTATTTATTTTCCCTTTTGTTGTCCTTGTTGTTTTTCATTGTTGTTATAGTTATTATTGTAGTTGTTATTGATGATGTTGTTTGATAGGACAGAGAGAAATGGAGAGAGGAGGGGAAGACAGAGAGGGGGAGAGAAAGACAGACACCTGCAGACCTGCTTCACTGCCTGTGAAGTGACTCCGCTACAGGTGGAGAGCTGGGAGCTTGAACCGGGATCCTTATGCAGGTCCTTTTGCTTTGCGCCACCTACGCTTAACCTGCTGCGCTACCGCCTGACTCCCACATTATCTTTTAAAACTCAGTTTCAGGACCAGGCAGTCGTCCACCCAGTTGAGCATACACACTACCATGCACAAGGATCTGGATTCAAGCCCCTGGCCCCCCAGCTATAGCTCAGCACCCCCATGAAAGTGCAACAAGTATCCTCCTTTCTTTCTCCCTCTATATCTCCCCTCACCTCTCAATTTTTCTCTGTTCTAGCAAAAGAGAGAAAGAGAGGAAGAAAGGAAGAGAGGGAAGAAAAAGGGGGGAGTGGCCACCAGGAACAGTGGATTTGCCTTGTAGGCACTGAATCCCAGTGATAACCCTGATGGTAATAAAAAAATCTTATTTAAAAAATAAAAAAATAAAAAACTCTCTCTCCAGAAGGGGCTGTCCAGTATCTATGTCCCAGGTTATGAGCCCTTGAGCCAAAGGTTTCCTGAGGCCCCTTGCCAGCTGTTATATTCCCTTGTAGAAGTCATTTATGAGGTATGAAAAAATTCATCTCATGCTATGGTGATATGTAGGCACGTGACATATTTTTTGTCTAGTGCATGAACAAGCACTTCCAACAGCCACATATATCAGATAATCTCAGTTATCTACTCAAAGGTGTGAAGTGTGTGTGTGTGTGTGTGTGTGTGTGTGTGTGTGTGTGTGTTGGGGCTGGGGGTGGCAGTTGGGAAGCTCCTTAAGTAGCTGGAAATCACAGAAACGTGTTCGTGAAATGAAACCCCTACCTTTAAGGGGTGCTAAGGTGAATCCTTGAGATTCACATACAGAGCCTTGCTACCTCGTCTCCATAGGGGTCTGGCAAGCCTAGTGTTCTAGATTCTAAGTTCACTGCATATCGGAGTAGAGATGACAAAGGCAAAGGAGCTATTGCAAAAACAAAGAGTGAAAGCAAATAACAACGCAGCACCCTCACTGTCAATGGATGTAGGGTTTTCTTTTGGGTGATGAAAATCTGTTAAGGCTCTAACTAGATGGATGTGATGGTCACACAAGGCCGTGAAATATTAAATGCACTGAGTTACTCACTTCAAGATGGTTTGCTTTCTATTACATGAGTGTTTGCCTCAATAAAAAAAAAACATGAAATAGAAACATGAATAAAAAGTCAGTACTCATAGATTTGTAATGGGTGAAAGCTTACAGCTTGACAAGAGGTAAAAGAATCAAACAGAATTCTCAGCTTTGCACAGAATTTGTCAAGCAGTTTGGGTCAGTTTCCTATGTGGGCAAACAATTCAGCCACTTTACTGGGCCCTGAAGCTATCACTATTGCAGTGCAGTTCACAAATTAGAATTTTTAATATGGTTCATGCTTTATCAAGAAGCATTTATAAGATATTAGCTATATACCCTGCTTCAAAAATAAGGAGTGCCTTAAAAAATGTTCTGACGCAAAGTCTCTTAAGTAAAAGATGGATTTTCAGTGAGTTAAAAAAAAAAGGAGAAGGGGGCAGTGTTAGTGCAAGCACCTGGTTGAGTGCACAGGTTACCATGAGCAAGGACTTCAGTTCAAGCCCCCACTCCCCACCTGCAAAGGAAAAACTTCACAATTGGTGAAGCAGATCTGCAGGTGCCTATCTTTTTCTCTCCCTCTCTAGCTTCTCCTCCTGTCTCAATTTCTCTTTGTCCTATCAAATTAAAAAAAAAAAAAGGAAAAAATGGTCACTGAGAGCAGTGGATTCATAGTGCTGGCACCAAGCCCTACCCCGGTGGCAAATAAATAAATAAATAAATAAAAATTTAAAAGCTGTGCAACCTAGGAGGTGGATCAGTGATTAAAGCAAGAAACTTGCAAGCATGAGTTTGATCCCTGGCATCCAGTGTGCCACAGTGATGCTCTTGTTCCCTCTATATCAGAAATAAATAAATAAATCTTAAAAACATAACCAAACAAAAGCCAGCATCATGAGATAGTTAACCTGGTAGGGCATGCATCTTACAATGTTTGAAACCCCAGATTCAAGCTCAGCACCCCATGGTAATACCATGAATGACACCATAGGAATCTCCACAGATGGCAGAGCAGTGCAGTGGTATATATTTAAAAGAAAGAAAAAGATCACCTTTAAAAAGCAAGTAAACAGAACCAGGGAAATAGCTCACTTGGGTAGTACGCTGCTATGCTATGTGTATAACCCAAGTTCAAGCCGGGCCCCCACCACACTGAAAGAAGCTTTAGTGCTTTGGTCCCTTTCACTCTTTCTCTGCTTCTCTACCTCTCAGTCTCTGTCTAAAAAAATAAATAAATAAAAATGGACCCTGTTGGAATAGACCTAAAGTAGACCTACTAACTTTTCCCAAAACAGAGACCTCAAATCTCCATCTGCAATACTCTTGCCTTTAGGTTTACGATTAGTCAATAATTTGCTATACTTTCTACCTTAACTCTTTTTTAGCCACCAGGTTCCAGATGATACCACAATGCCAACCGGACTTCCCAAGGCAGACAACCCCACCAATGTGTCCTGGAGCCTCACCTCCTCAGATCCCTGCCCCATTAGGGAAAGAGAGAGACAGGCTGGGAGTATGAATTGACCTATCAATGCCCATGTTCAGTGGGGAAGCAGTTACAGAAGCCAGACCTTCCACCTTCTGCACCCCTGGGTCCATTCTCCCAGAGGGTTAAAGAATAGGAAAGCTATCAGGGGCAGGAATGGGATATGGAATTCCAGTGGCAGGAATTGTGTGGAATTGCACCCCTCTTATCCTATGGTCCTGTCAGTATTTCCATTTTATAAATAAAAACTTTTTTTTAAAAAAAAAAAAGCAAGCAAACAAAACCTTTTGGAGTTGTAGGTTAGTTATCTGGGGAAAAGGGTAACTGAAACAGTTCATTCACTAGCAAGGCTGCATAGATGGGACAAGGAAGGCCCCAGCACAGACCACCATCCACAGAGTTTACAGAAACCCCGCTAGCTCTCCAGAGCCCTAACCCATAGGGAAAGATAGAGACAGGCTGGAGGTATGCATTGACCTGCCAATGTCCATGTCCAGTGGAGAAGCAATTACAGAAGCCAGACCTTCCACCTTCCGCACCACCAAAATAATGTTGGTCCATACTCTCAGAGGAATAAAGAACAGAGAAGTTTCCAGTGGAGGGGATGGGACATGGAACTCTGGTGACAGGAACTATACCTCTTTTATAATCCTATTAATCATTATTAAATCACTAATATATTTTTTTATTTTTAAAAGAGGTGTCTTGGGGCATTACTGCTCAGAAGTTAAAAGTGGAAACTCTGTGGGGGGCGGGGAAGAGTGAACATGTTTTAGAAATTGTGGTCATGTTTGCACAAGATTGTCAATGGGTTACATGCCACTGAATTCTACTTAATAGTGAAGATGGCAAAATATCATCATGTATATTTCATCACAACACATGTAAAATCATTTTTAAACCCAATACATTGGCAGATTTTTTTTTTTAATCCTAAAGAGAGCAGTTGTGATGCTGTCAATCACACAGAAGGAAAAATCTCGAGCTAAGGCAGGGCCTAAGCAGTGCAAGAACATGCGTGGAGAGGCGTCTAATACATTTATTGGGCTCCTTTATAACCATCTGTTTGCTGACTGACTCCTGTGTGCACAGCTGTTTTTATTCATTAAGAATGAACAGACACATCAGTCATTAGTCAATGTTCTGCTCACAGTTTTGAACTGAAAGGCAGTTCCTATCCAACAGCTTTGGCAGTGAGTACTTCAGCATACAGCCCTCCTGGAATGCATTCTTTGTTTGCTACCCACCATTGTGCCAAAATAGCTCCCCCGCCCCTCCCCCTTAGCATGGGTAGCTGAGGCAATAGGATGGAGTGAATCCTAAGGCAGGCTGTGGAGAAGCGGATTTTTCCAGATGACTGTTCTCCCAGGGTTGTCCATCTGGGTGATTACTCCCCTCCTGCTACCCCAAGCTCAATGCTTTGGTCTAACAAGGGTTGACCATAAGTGGACTTTCACCAGAGTAATTGTAACTGCCAGTTATATCGTTAAATTCTGAAGCCTTTCTCTGTGCTCTTTGTTTTTTTAAATATATATATATATATATATATATATATATATATATATGTATATATATATTTACCTAGAGAGAGATGAAGGTGAGAGAAGGTAAGGGAGGGTGAGGGAGAGTGAGGGAGAGAAAGAGAGAGAGAGAGAGAGAGAGAGAGATGGAATTTGTTAACATATGTGGTTCAGGGGATCCAAGTCAGGGTCTAAACTATGCAAGTCTTGCTCTCTATCACTGAACTACCATCACCACCACCCTCCTGCTGTAGCTCTCTCTCTCTCTCTCTTCCATTTTAGATGTTTCCTGTGTAGAGCAATAAAATTTGGTTAAAATGTGCTTGTTTTCAGTGGTTCTCATTTCTGTGTTTCACTATACCTCCTAGTGCTCAACTGACTAGCATTAAATCTCATTGGCTACAGGCATTAACCAAACTTTGAAATCTGGGGTGAAAGTACTTCTCTGTACCTCTCATGCTTAAGTAAGAACAGGAAGCTGACTTGCCAAGGTCATGTCAACATCTGTTTGAATAGAAAAAGTGACTAGTGAAGAAACATCAAGATTCTTCTATACCCTATAGTTAAGTTTCTGGAATCCTCAGAAATGTCATATTCTAAATGTTCCTTTTATCTGTCACTGCTGACCAGTGATCTTTCCCAGCTATCTAAGGCCACCTAAAACCTGCCTAGATCAAAACTTAAAAATGCAATGATTTTTTTTTTCCTAAGATGACTTCAGAAATACAAAGTAATAGTACAAAAGGGAAAAAAAATGAATCAAGCATGCTCTATAAAAATTTCACTTGACCCCATCATGGTGCTTGGAACTTTCAAAAGGTCCTGGTCATAATATTAGCCATAATGTTGATTGCTGTTCTTGGGCCGGGAGGCGGCACCTGGTTGAATGCACATGTTACAATGCATAAGGACCCGGGTTTGGGTCCCCAGTCCCCACCTGCAGGAGGAAAGCTTTGTGAATGGTGGAGTAGTGCTGCAGATGTCTTTCTTTTTCCTTCTCCATTTCCCCCTACTCACTCAATTTCTGGCTGTCTCTATCCAATAAGTAAAGATAATTATAAAAATTAAATAAAAGAGCCTAGACCTTGAACAAATCCCTCTCTCCATTGTTACCAGTCATCTCTATCAGGAACAACAAAATAGACCCCACTGCGGGCCCCCATAGGACCTTGCCCTCAACTTGGATCAACAATGGTAGAGAATGTTTCATTCTCCGAAGGGAGGCTGGACAACATACCCTATGCTACACCTAAGGAAGATGGGTCCTGATATTGGGGCAACTTGGAATGTTCTTCTCATGACCACAGAATGTGAGCTCAGATCTACAGGGATGCAGAGGTCACATAGGCTCCTAAGTTGAATATGGGCTCCAGATCAGATCAAATTGATGACATTTATAGTCAATAATATTTATATACCTTTCCCATATTTGGGAACTACTCTCTTCTCTGATCCAGCTTTCTGGTCCTTTTTCCAGCCATGATATCATCTCCCCAGACAATAACTTGGATCCACCTACATATCAGATTTCAGGCTCAGGGGAAATTGTTTTTAAAAAGACATAAGAAATATTGATGTTCTTATATGCAGTCATCTCTGACAGCTCATTTCTGTCCTGGGAAAGCTGTCTGATTTGGGCAAATGTTTTAAGCCTTTAGTGCCTGAGGTTACCTCACTATCAAGTGTCTCATCTCTGGAGAGCAGGTTAGTGGGCATGTTCTGGAGTGTTCCTGTGATCTTCCCTTTGACAGTGTCCTTAAGGGATGTTCCGGGGATAGTAATAAGTTCTGGTGGTGGGAACTATGTGAAAATGTACCCCTCTTATCCTATGGTCTTGTCAATATTTCCATCTTATAAAAATTATGTAAACTAAAAAAAAAAAGAAAGAAAACTCAAAGGCTCTGGGCCGTGGACTGCACCGTCCCTGTGGCCCTGCAGTATTAGAGAAAGGCTCAAATGGAGTACCAGAGAAATGCTCAAAGCAAAGGCTGACTTCCCAGCAGTAATTATGCCCACCCTTCCCTCTCTCACTCACTCACTCACCTCCTTCTGAGATGTTACCATCCATGGGAACTGCTCCTCTGATTAACAGCCCACTTTCCCCTTATGCAAGCCAGTCGAGAGCCCAAAGTTAATTTATTTCAATGAACAAGCCAGGGTCCTAATAAACAGCATTGACTTTTTTTTTCCCTGGCTTGGCCATCTGAAAATGTTTGATGCCAAATTAAATTTCTGTGCTCATCCTCATGAGGCAGTGTACAGTGAGTTTATAACCACTACAGCAAATAGGGCAAGCTTCTAGAACCCCCAGAGAATGACGTTTGATAGTGATGCCAGTGCTTTGTACTGATGTCTCAGAATGCATACAGTGGTGCCCAGTGTTCTTCTAGAAATGCACCAGCCAATGCCCAGAACTGTGTTTGACTGGGGAAAAAAAACACACACACAGAAAAGAGCTGATAGGTCTAGCTCACTTTGCTGGAAGTATGATTGAAAGCTATCAAAAAAAGAATTGAATGTGGGGGTCAGATGGTGGTGAACCGGGTTAAGTGCACACTGTATGAAGTGAAAGGACCAGCACAAGGATGCCAGTTTGAGCCCTCAGCTGCCCCCACCTATAGAGGGTTCACTTCACAAGCAGTAAAGCAGGTCTGCGGGTGTCTCTCTATCTCTCTCCCTCTTCCTCCCCTCTCAATTTCTCTCAATAAAGATTAAATTAAATAAAAATTTCATTTTTCTCAATAAAAATGAAAAATGGCTGCCAGGAGCAGTGAATTTGTAGTGCCAGCACAAAGCCCCAGTGATAATCCAGGAGGCAAAGTAAAAATAAATAAATAAATTAATTAATTAATTAAAATAATTGAATGACCTGATTCACTAGAAGACTGTGGAATAAATTTAGTAAGTCATGACTGCTTAACAAAATATAAGATATGTACTATCAGAGTGACCTTTAGTAAATTTGATGTGAGGGACATGTGTTTGGGTAAGTTGATCACATAAGTTGTCATTCCAAACTGGGGCATTTTTGAGAGCACAAGGACTCTAGTAAAAATCATACTAAGAAAACAGCACAAACATGGAGACCCGACATTAAGCCCCTGGTCCCCACCTGCATGGAGAAGCTTCGTGAGTGGTGCAGCAGTACTGCAGCTCTCTTTTCTTCTGTTTCTCTCCCTATCTACCTCTCTGTCTCTCACCCTATGTCAAAAAGAAGAAAGACACTGGGTGTTGAGTTATGAGAACCTGAACTGTATTAGCAACTTTGGCTTACTGGTGAGGGTGCTGAGGCTGAGAAGGTGCTTCTCAACACACGTGGAGTTGATGGCCACTGAGGATAGGTACGCTGTGCTGGCCTCACTGGTTCCTGGCAGCTTTTGCCTCTCTGTGGGGTTCAGGTAGAGACTGGCTATCAGTGCAACTGGGAACCACCCCTCCAGTGTGTACACACACACACAAAAGCAACACACTCAAGCACATATATAGAGGCTCGCATGCCATTGCAGCAGAGGGGCATTTAAGAAACCACCAAATGGGAACTAGACAGTGGCCTTCTCTCTAGAGCACACACATTACCATGTGCAAGGACCCAGGTTCAAGCCTACAACCCCCACCTGCAGTGAGAAAGCTTCACAAACCATGAAGCAGTGCTGCAGGTAACTCT